>NC_051154.1:419927863-420137226 GCF_013339745.2 Dermacentor silvarum
TGTGGTGGGTGAAATTTCACCCCTGCCTTAATTTTATCCACCAATCAGATAACCTCTGTTTGGTTATTTCTACCCGCTTAAAGTCTATTTTGCCTTCACTGTCCCTAAACCCCAATGCTTTGAAAAAATCAGCCCCGTTGCCTTGCGCTGTAGGGTTAAGCCCCTTACAGAAAAGTATGAGGTGTTCAGCCGTTTCCTCTTCTTCTCCACACGCACAGCACAACGTGTCTATACCTTGGTACTTGACTCGGTACATCTTAGTCCGCAATACTCCCATCCTGGCTTCAAACAACAAAGAGCTTCCCCTAGAATTATCGTAGATATTTTCTTTGGCAATTTCTTGCTTGAAGGTTCGGTATGTGCCCAGTGCTGATTTCGTCTGCATCCCTGTTTTCCACAGACCCCTCTCTGTTTCCTTAACCTTTTTCTTAACCGCTGTTTCCTGGTTTGCACCCCTCCTGCAGTCCAAATATTTGATTGACAGTTTTCTGGTCAGCTTCTTCCATTTTGTATCAACATTCCTCATGTACAAATAACTGAAAACTCTCCTTGCCCACCGCTTTTCTGCCATTTCTCTCAATCGCTCCTCAAATTCTATCTTGCTGCTGGCTTCCCTGCCCTCGAATGACGTCCATCCCATGTCACCCTGTACCCCCTGATTTGGTGTATTTCCGTGTGCTCCCAGAGCCAGTCTTCCTACCCCTTGCTGCTTAACTTCCAACCTTGCTCGAACCTCTGATCTCATGCACAGGACCGCATTGCCAAAAGTCAAACTAGGGACCATCACCCCTTTCCAAATCCCTCTCACCACTTCGTACCTATTGTAATTCCACAGTGCCCTATTTTTCATCACAGCTGCATTTCTGCTACCTTTAGCCGTCACATATTTTTCATGTTCCGTTAGGTACTCAGCCCCATTGTTTATCCACACTACTTATCCACACTAAAGATATTTGTAGTTATCCACCACCTCCAGCGTAACCTCCTGTATCCTATGCTCGCTGCCCTGATTATCATTAAAAGTCATGACTGCCGATTTTTCTTAACTAAACTTCAAACCTAAGCTATCTCCCTCTTTACCACAGATGTCCATTAATCTCTGCAAGTCTTCCTTTCTGTCAGCCATAAGTACAATGTCATCTGCATACATCAGTCCTGGTAATGACTGTTTAATCCATTCTCCCTGCTTGAAATAGGAAAGGTTGAAGCCAAGTCCGCTCCTCTCTAATTTTTTCTCTAATCCTTGTAAATACAGCATGAACAACAGAGGTGACAGAGGGCACCCCTGCCTAAGCCCCTGCTGTATCTCTATAGGCCCAGATACCTTGTTTTCCCATTTTATAAGCACCCTGTTACTTTTATAGATATCTTTTAAAAGATTTCTTACTCCATCTTCCACCTCTAGAGTGCCCAGTATGTCCCACAAATCCTTTTGGATTACACTGTCATAGGCTCCCTTGATATCCAGAAAGGCAAGCCATAGGGGCCTGTGTTCCTTTTCTGCTATTTCAATACACTGTGTCAATGAGAACAGATTATCTTCTAACCTTCTTTGTTTTCGGAACCCATTTTGTAGTTCCCCCAGCACCTCCTCGCTCTCCACCCATGCCTGCAGTCTGTCCTTTAAAATCTGCATCACCACCCTGTAAACCACTGACGTCACTGTTGTGGGACGGTAGTTGTTTATGTCGGCTTTGTCCCCCTTTCCCTTATATATCATGCTCATCCTGCTCAGTCTCCACCCGTCAGGGGCTTTACTGTCCATTATCATTTTGCTCACTGCCTCTCTTAATGCTTTCTTAGATTTTGGGCCCAATGTCTTTATCAACATAATTGGGATGCCATCAGGACCTGTCGACGTGCTACTAGGAACCCTCTTCTCTGCCCTTTCCCACTCGCTTTGTGCCAGTGGAGCCACTGCACTGACTAGTCCATCCTCACCTGATTGAGCACATGCTATGTTTCGTTCTTTAAATTTTTCTGTCATCATTGTTCTTATACGTTCCATTGCCTCATCTCCCTCTAGTCGAACACCTTGAGCTGTAACTATAAACCTCTGCTCTAGGCTAGTCTTATTACTCAAGGAGTTGAGATGTTTCCAAAATTTCTTCGCTGCTTTTCTATCCTTTTTGTTTACTTCTGACAACCATTGGCTCCCCTTTCTTCTGATCTTCTCATTGATCAAATTGGATGCTTCCCTTCTACAGTTTAAGAAGTTTTTCCATTTTCTGCCTACATCAGCTTCTGGTTCACCCCTCTGCTTTGAATATCTGTGTTCCCTGGATGCTTCCTGGCGTTTCTCTATGGCCTTCTTAACCTCCTCATCCCACCAGCTCTTGGGTTTACGTCTTCTGTTCCCTTTTGTCCTGACTCGTACCTTAGTAAGCTCTAGCTCAAATAGTCCTGTTAAATTTGCATATGTCCATTCTGTTTTTGTACCCTCTGAAATTACTTCCTCAATTTGCTGGGTTGCTATTTCAAGCTGCTTTTCCGAGTAAAATATCCCACCTGGTTGTTCATCTTGCCTCCTACCTACTTTCATTTCCCTTCTAAAACTCACCTTAATACGTTTGTGATCACTACCTAGACTTCTGGAGCCATATTCATCTATGCTCATTACATTTAGCCTATCGTGCATCTTATGTGACATTAGTGCATAATCTATCGTCGACTGCAGGCTCCCTACCTCCCATGTTATGTGCCCTTCACACTTCTCAGTACTGTTGCATACAACTAAGTCATGCATTTCACACATATCCAGCATCATGTTGCCTGTTGAGTCTGTGTACCCGTCCATGTCTTCTATGTGTGCGTTCATATCTCCTAGTATAATAATCTCGCACCCTTCTCCTAGCTCATTAATGTCACTTGATATGCATTCCAGCATTTTTTTGTTTTCCTCTTTGGCATTTGCTCCTGTCCACAGGTATACAAAGCCAAGGAGTGTCTGCTCTCCTGCAACTTTCCCTTTTAGCCATAAATGCTCCTTGCATTCCTGTTTGACCCTTTGCCAGTTCATACTTTTATGAATGAATGCACCAATTCCACCCCCTTTTCTGCTGCCCTCTGTTCTATTGCAATATTCCCATGCATAGTCAGGATTACAGGGAGGTTGCTCCATGTCCCTAAGATGTGTCTCCACAAACCCGTATACCATCAGCTTTTCTTGCCTTAGTTGCTCGTCTATCTCCT
Organism: Dermacentor silvarum; assembly: GCF_013339745.2. NCBI lineage: Eukaryota > Metazoa > Arthropoda > Arachnida > Ixodida > Ixodidae > Dermacentor > Dermacentor silvarum. The sequence continues at coordinate 419,931,056 of NC_051154.1, forward strand.
CCCACTTCAGCCTATTCCTGCCACCTTGCATGTTAATGTAACCTATGTCAGAATGACCTTGCCCCTGGTGCTTACGTCTATTTCTTCTACCGATTCTACGTTTCTTGAATCTGAATCTTGGGACCTCTCTGGGTCCGTCTTCGTCTACACTGGTGGTCTTAGGGCTCTGGGTCCCCCCAAAAAAGCCGTAGCTTGGCGCCCTATCCTACTACCTACGCTCCCGCCCGTGGCACCACTGTAGTGAATGCCATCCTGTGCAAAATGCTGGGAGCCAGACTCGTACACTTCCCGGTTTACCTCCATTATACCGTACCCAAGTGGTCTGCTCAGACCCCTAATGACCCGGTTAGCCTCAAGCACCCTCCATTCCATCGCGCTAGCCTGGCCCCGGACATGTGGGATTGTGCATATGGTCACATGCACTTTCGCAGAGGTTTCTCTGAGTTTACGCAACCCAACCTCTAACTGTCCGTTTAGGTTCTGGCTCCTTCCCTTCAGCACATCGTTGAGACCAGCATGGATAACGACCAGATGTTCATGCTCGAGGTTGTCCGATACCACCTTCTGAGCTTTTGCCATTGCGTCAACCATGCACTTCCCTGACTGGGCCTCCACCCTCACCCGCCCGTCTGCCTTCACTGTTGTAAGGACGCCCTCCTTAACCCTAGCTACGTTGGAGTCCCCCACCACTAGGACCCTTCGCTCTACACGTTTGCCTCCCGCCTGCGATTGTCGTCCTCCAGTTCGCGCTAGCTGGTTCTCCACCCGCCCTGCGCCACTGACCCGTGACGATGTGCTCCCTGCCGTTCGTCCCTTCCCACCCGAAGCCTGCCGCACTACCTCGCTGTAGAGTTGTGGAACCGCCGTGTTGCCTCCGGCTCTCGCCTGCTGTTCAACGGCCCCTAGGCATCCCTCCCTGCTCTCATGGCATGCCTCTGCCTGAGTCTCCGTGCTGTCCCCGCCGCCCGCCTGAGCTGACCCGGGATTACGCGCCGCCTGTACCATTAGCGCCTCCACCCGCTCTTCCAGCACGGCCCGCTTTTCCCGTTCTTCTTGTAGCTCGCCAGCTATTCGCTTTACCAGGACGGCCTCGGCCCCCTCCTTGTGAAGCAACTCGCCGATCCGAGTTTCGAGCTCAATTCGCCTCTCTCGCTCCACCTTCAGCTCCCCTTTGAGCTCTTCCACACTGGCTGCCCATTCCCCTTCCATCCGCCGCACAGCTCCCTTAAATCCTTCACACGACCTGCACGCGAAGCTAGCCTCCTCAGCGTCGGCTAAACTGGCGAAGTGCGTCTCGTCCAAATAACACCAACGTTTGCACTCCTCACACTGCACCAGCTCGTCATCACCCGTGTCCTTCCTAGCCTGCCGCGCCATTGTCCACCCGTCCACCTAACGAGAAAGCCCAATAAAATACCTGAACAAGGCCCCACGGTAAGCCGTACGGCAAACTCGCTATCCGGCTACTTCCGCTAGCTTCCCTAACGCGGTTTAAAACTGCCGCTTTACACTGCTTTCACCATGCAACACGTGCGCCACAACCGGCTTCCAAAAAAAAAAAAAATTAAACAAATTGAACTATTCACTACCTACTAACGTCCTACCAAACTAACCAAGAAACTAAAAACCATGAAAAACAATATATATAGATAGCTCGGGTACCCTAACACTTCTATCAACCAAATATGAATAAACAAAAATTGAACTTATTCACTGCTCCTGCTGCGCGGAGCTCCACTCGGCCACGACCGTCCTGTTCGGCTTCACTCGAGAGAAGACGGAATCGCAAGCACTATCAGCGCCACCGGGTGGGTCACGTCGGATTCCGCTGACATCGCCTGGGTCTCTTTGGTCTCCAGCAAGCGGCGATAACGGAAGTCTCCGTCATCACTCCTGTATTCCTGCACCTGGTTAGTCAACCGCGATCTTGCCGCGGCAAACGCGGCGGCCGCTCGTATTCCCCAGTTGGTAAGTCGGAAGCCCTTCTTTACCTAGTGTATTATTCTCTTCGAGGGAACCCTCAGCGATGTCAACTATAGCTAGCTGGCCTGCTCGAAGTGGTACTTGCAGTCGTAATAAATGCTTTCCGAGTGCACACGTGGTTGTCGTCTTTTGTTTCCTCAAGCTTGCACTGGACCGCGGTTGATGGGCAGGCATGCGCCAACCACGGGGCTCGGTTTGCCGAGGCAGAGAGCCGTGGGCATCGTTCCATATCCCAACATTTGGCGCCCAACGTGGGGCCCGAACCCACGACCCTGAGATAAAGAGTCTCATGCTCTACCGACTGAGCTAGCCGGACGCCGTCCCAGGAGTCGCCTCGGAAGTTGCGTGTTGAGCAGCGAGCGGGGACCACTTAGCTAGGCCTGCATCTCCTCACGGCGGCTCATTGGAACCCTTTATGGGTCTTTTGTGGCATTGGTATCCGTCATGGACGCGATTAGGCCCAAGTCCCTTCAAATCTGCCGGTCACATGTTCGAAGACGACCATGCCGTGACATTTAGCGGGTGCAAACGGATTCGCTAGTTTTACTATACTCGCCCGAGCGGAGAAACTTCATTCGAAACAGAACGCTTATTTTGTTCAGATGAACTTAATATTTTGTGGGCAGAATAATGGAAATCTCGGGAGAACATAGAGCGCTTTGTTCATACGAGCATTGCCCACTTTCACGCTGGATTGGACCAGAAAAATTCGGTCGAAGCGAATAACTTCATTCAAACGAACTTGATTGTTTTGTTTTCGTTGCCGCGTAAAGCTCTGCGGTAGATGGGTGGTCCTTCATTGTGTCAGACGGCCGACGCTGTGGCGGCCTCTACTGCCTTAATTCTAGGTGTTTGTGGAGTGCATTTGAACGCGACTTTGCAGAACGAGCGAAGCCGCCTGGACTTGCTATTGCTGTCATCGTCCACGTCCCTGCCTGCTGTCTCAGCCTCAAATTGCAGCAGAGGCCCCTCATTGTTCGCGGTCCAATGCAGCAGCACATGGCAGCCACAATGAGGGAGGCCCATCATCATACACTCCCACGAGGATGCGTCGGTGCAAGGTTCATCGTACCGGCGCACGTGTCGCTTCGAGAAAGTCCTGACCTGCTGTTCGCAGGTGGACATTGCGGCGTGCATCTTGAGGGCAAGCCATCTTCAGCCCCCGTCATCGTCAACCACAGTGACAGCTGCCATATCTGGTCGGCCAGCACACAGGACTGTGCTGCCTATCAACGTGGATTCTGCGATTTCCTGCCGGAGTTTACCGTTGCATCTGCCCGAATACTTTGTCAATGCCGTCGTTCCAGCGATTTCTCCACCGTAGGAAGACATTTAAGGGTGGAGGGATGTGGGAATCCTTGGGTCCCATGACCGCCGCACGCGCAGCGAACGTCGCGTGCGGCGGTCATGGGACCCGAAGATTCCCACAACGTTTAGTCCCGTTTCACAAGCTGTATCATCACCCTACTCTAAGCAACGAATTCGTTCTTCGACCTCATTACTTATCACATCACATCGATCACCATCATAAAGTTGGGATCGATATGTCTAACACTTACACTTTCTTGCAGTCTTTCACGCCTCGAACATCCACTGAATGGAACCACCTTCCCGCCAATATTGTGTCCATCAACGATAACTCACTTTTTCGTAGCGCTTTAGCTAATATTATATAATGAAATGATTACTGCGTTGCTGCATGAATTCTTACTGCATTATACATTTTTTATTATATATTTTTTATTTATACTTTATTTTTGTTTACTTTTTTGTGTGCTATTTTCACCCGTGTAAACATTTCAGTTATGTTTGTTTTATCTCGTTTGTTAAACCACTGCCCTTTTCAATGCCTTCACTGGCCCTGAGGGTATTGTAAATAAAATAAATAAATAAAAAATAAACGGGTCCCAGATAACATTCGCGCATTCTAGAATTGGCAGTACGGGAGATTTATATACGACAAGTTTGGAGTTGTTATATGCACTTTTGAGATACCTTTTTAAAAAATTAAGTTTGGACATTGCCCCATTCGAAATAGGAGCAGTATGTTTATCCCAATGAATGTTATTGGCTATAACCAGACCCAAATATTTGAACTCACTGACACGATTTAATACTTTACCGCCAGCTGTGTACGTATACAAAAGGGAGACTTTTTTGTTACTTATGGTCATAACAGCACATTTTTCGTAATTCTCAGACATCTGCCGGGTCTTGCACCATTCCATCACTTCATCTGTTTTACAGTTTAATTTATTCTAATTGGAAGCTGAATCTATCATAGTACACACCAGAGTTGTCAGCATATAGTCTTATTTTACCACAGCCATCCACAATATCGTTGACAAAAAGGAACAATAGCGGCCCCACAACTGATCCTTAGAGGACACCTGAATCTACAGGCAGCTTTTTGGAAGAGGATTCATTAAAAACAACATATTGTTTTCGAGACGTAAGATACGCATGTATCCAATGACAAAGTTGTGGGTATTTCAACACTTGCCATAGTTTCATGGCCAGTTTAGAATGAGAGATGTTATCGAATGCCTGGGGATTCACTCGATTGCGAGACAAGCAGCCAGCATCCTGGTGTAGACGTCCGGATTTGTACACGATTGTGACCGTATACTCTACCAATCATAATGCCCAACGGCCAGGTCTCCCGGTAGGATCTTTTAGCAAAGACAGCCAGCATAGTGCGTGATGATCTGTAATTACATAGAATTGGGAGAAACTTCGCAACCGCCCAAACTAGTGCAAGGCACTCCTCATTCGGTGACCGAGTAATTGTGTTCGGGTGTCGAGAGATGGCGGCTAGCACAGGTAAGCACGCACCACTCTGGATTTCTGCGAGAACAGCATCGATGCTGCGTCCACTAGCATCTGCAAGGACCTCGGTAGGCGCAGAAGGGTTGAAGTGGGCTGAAATAGGGGAAGTTCTAAGGACTGTAATGAGCATGGTAAGCGTCTGCTTGCTGTTGTCCCCATAAGAAAGATACATTTTTCTTCAAAAGCTCGGTGAGAGGTCGAGCAACGTGAGCAAAATTTTAACAATGTTTTAACAACAAATTGATTACATTGTTGAGATAACAGAGGCATAATGACCACTTGAAACTTCACAGGAGGAGAGTCCATCATTCTCTCGATCACCGCTGGAGCATTGCAGAGGCCGAAGGGCATAACTTGGAATCGGTAAAGACTGTCGGTTGTAATAAAGGCAGTCTTCTCACGCTCCTTCTCGTCAACAGCAATCTGCCAGTATCCAGAACGGAGGTGAATCGATGAAAAATACTGTGCACCATGCAGGCAATCATCGTGCAGGCAATCAAAAGTGCTTCATCAATGCGAGGCTAAGTATAGGCATCTTTTTTGGTAATCTTGTTTAGATGGCGGTAGCGGAGGCAAAACTGCCAAGTGTTGTCCTTTTTCAAGAGGACGACTGGTGAGGCCCATGGGAGGTTCAACGATTCTCTTGTGTAGCCTCTTCGTGCAGAATGTCTCGCTCAGCAGCAGATGAATGGGACGACAGTGAGTGACGATGGCCGAGGTCGTCAAAATTAAAAATATTGCGATAAGTGGTCTTCTTAGGTCTGTAAGGTCGGCAGCGATTATGTTGTGAATAGCGTGGTAAGACGAAGAACATGGACGGGAGCACTCCGCGGTACTGTTGGTTGGTAAATGAACTAACACCGGCAGTGAGCGTTGGCACTCGTCCAAAGGTGTCACACGGGCCACTGCAATGTCGTGCTGAAGCATGTGTTGAAAATGCAAAGTTGAGTATGCGCAGGTAGACAGAGTTGGCCACAGCTGTAGCACTAGTTGTGTCATGAAGCTAAACATTTCGACAGAATTACCTGTCTGGTTGGGAAAAAATTGATCAAGACAGAGATTGACTCCAACCAAATAAGAGAATTTATTAGCCCGACGTTACGGAGCCAATTCGGCTCCTTCTTCAGGGGGTATTCTTCGGAGGTGGTGGTGTGCCGCTTTTAAAAGGTCCATCGTAAGAAAGGAGAGGAAGGGGGAGAAAGTGGAAGGTGGGGAGACACTCGACAGGGCACCTGTTCTTGACAGACGAAAGAGGTGATAGGTAGGGGGGGGGCTGCGGCGTTGCTGGTCGGTTGGGTTGACCGATGCTGGGAGCGCTTTACTCGCAGGAATGCCCTTGACAAGGGGCGGGGGGAGGGGACGACATGTTTTGGTGTTGGTGACTTAGAGAGGGGGGTCCTTTCTTCCCTTCGTCGCGTCTGCAAGGCCATGGACATACACAGAAGGAAGGATGCCCTTCACGCGGTTTATATTACCCGCCGTATTCTGAATGTGTAATGATTCCAGTATAGTAGAACTCCGCTGTTACGTTCCCCGGGTGCTGCGTTTTCCTAGCTGTTACGTTGTTTTCGGCCGGTCCCGGCACAGCTCCCATAGAACCCAATGCATTGAAAACCCCGCTGTTACGTCGCAACTGTGGGATCGTTCCCGCATCATACGTTGCGAACTGCCACCCCGCGCCGGCCCGAGCGGCCATTTTGACTTTTCATGTCGCTTGGCTTGGTTGCTTGACGACGGCATTGGCCGCCCAAAGTGCCGGGGGTGACACTTATGACGTATTTTCGGTTTCTGCCAGCAAAAGTATGGCCCTTGAGATCCGTATTTGTTATGTAAAGATGGTGTCTATGACGCGTTGCGGCCCTAAAATTGGTTTTGGCTCATAGATGTTCCGTATGAAGTCCAAGGGCGATAACGCCGTCGCCGCACGCCGTATGCTGGATGTGCGAGTGAAAGCGTGCGAGGGAAGCCGACGACCGCGTCTAAATCTTGAGCGCGAAAGAAAGAAAAGCAGGGAGCAAGCGCGCCTTCTTCCGTTGCGCTCGAGGCGCCGGCGAGGGATAGCGGGCAGCGTTGTGCTCTGGTACTGCGCGGCGGCGCGCGGTCATGCGGCCGTATCTTGAAAACGATCTGCATTGGGGGCAGAGTACCAGTGTAGGTGCGTCAGCGGCTCGGAGCTTTGTGCGTGCTGTGTGTTTTCGGCGCTCAGTTTGCGTTGAAGCGATAGACAACAGCATGAAGGTCACTTTACTCGCTTCTGAAGCGGTGCTTAAATTCCTCACGCCAGCATTTGAAAGCGCGCGTCCTCGCTCATCGAGTGTGATGTGTTCATGTTTGCCTGTCACCATCCTTGTTAATATAGTTAATAAGCGAATGTTTACAAGTTTATACGGACGCTAAAACTACTATTCTTACTTTGTATAGCTGTCTACTATCATTTGCTATCGCAATTGATACTTAGGCTGTTGGGTGAAACTACGACTTTTTTCACACGTAAGAATTAAAATAATATTGTGTGCAGTTCAACACTACTCCAATTTCTCAATTTTTCCAGTTTCTCGGCTCTTGCGTTTCCCGGCTCTTACGTTTTTTTTTTTTACGGTCCCGTGAAAAACTTATCAGCAGGGTTCTATTGTAGTAGCCTTTTTCGCCAGTTTGTCTCTGTTTGAAGGATTTGGGTTTCTTGGAAAGAAATCTTGTCGTCGGCGTCTTCGGAATGTTCCGCGACGGCGCTGCGTATTCGGTTGAATGTTCTGATGTCATTTTCAAGCTGTCTGATTCTTTCCTTTAGATTTTTGGTTTCCCCGATGTACGACGCCGGACAGTCGGCACAGCTGATTTTACAGACGACACCTTGAGCTTTTTTTATTTGGTGGACGGTCTTTTGGTTTAGGAATGGGGATATTCAAAGTGTTCGTCGGTTTGTGCACGACTTTGAGGCCTTCTTTTTTTAATATTCGACTGAGAGCTTTGCTCTTACCTTTGACGTATGGGATGGACACTCATTTCTGTGGTCGGGAGGAAGTCAACGGTTGGAGGTCTCGTAGTTTGTTTTTTCATTTTTGTTGTCGGGTCGTTTTTCGAATGAATTCCATTGTATAGCCATTCATTATAAGTTCGTTGAGAACCATTCTCCTTTTTTTCCTTTTGATCTGATTCCAATGTGCAACGAGTTTCGGCTGTTTTCAATAAAGAATTTACTACAGATGCCTTGTGGTTTGCCGGATGGTTGGATACGAAGTGAAGGTAGCACCCTGTCTGGGTTGGTTTTCGGTAGACTGAAAATTTTAGATTGCCGTTGGCTCATGTAACTTGTACATCTAGGAATGGTAGCGATTCATTTTGTTCGCGCTCAGACGTGAATTGTATATCAGGGTCTATGGAATTTAAATGGTTATGCAGGTTTTCGACTTGTGACTCCTTCACAACACAGAAGCAATCATCCACGTACCTGAGGAAAACTTTTGGCTTCAGGGAAAAAGTACTCGGAGCTCTGTCTTCGATATTCTCTATAGCTAGGTTAGCCATGGTGATGGAAATTGAGGCCCCCATGGGAGTTTCTTTCACCTGCTTGTAGTAGCTGCCTCGGAAGGTGAAGTAGGTATTTGACAGGCATAGCTCGAGAAGGGGGCAGATCTCGTCTACACTCAAGGGGGTTCTCTTGTCGAGTGTCTCGTCGCGTTCCAGCGCATCCCTTGTTGCAGATATAGCTAACTGAATGGGTACTCTTGTGAACAAAGAGATCACATCAAAAAGAGACCAGGCATTCATCATCTTCGAGGCGTACATATGATATGAGCTTGATGAAGTTCTCCGTGTTACGCACGTGGGATGCTGTCCTTCCGGTGAGGGGCGATATAATCTGGTGCAAGTATGTGGATAGTGATCGAAGTGGGGAGCACGAAAAGTCTACGATTTACCGTAAGGGGATTCCGGGCTTATGGAGTTTTGGCAAGCCGTAAAAGGCTGGTGCGGACCCATTCCTGCACATTAATTTTAGATAAAGATTTCGAGAATTTGGGTGGTTTCGGAATATTTCGACCAGCATCTTATTCAGTACCGATTGGGTCCTTGTGGTGGGGTCCTTTTTTAGTATTTCGTAGTCTTGGCTGTCAAGTAGGGTGGACGCCTTCCTCGTAGTCCTGCATGTTCAACACGGCGGTTGAGTTGCCCTTGTTTGCTGGTAGGATTACAATGTTCTTACCTTCTTTCAGTAATCTCAGTGCTCTTTTTTCGTCGGAAGACAAGTTTCTTTCTTTTCTGTGGTTGTTATTGCACCTGCTCCGCATGACACCAGTTATTGCATTGGTCTCCTCCGCTTGAGGCTCGCTTGCCGCCGCAGCGAGCCGAGGAAAAATTTAGAGGACACTTAAGCTTCGCCTTTAACAGTGGAACGCGATAGCATTCAAAGATCCCTGAATGCTTGTCAGGCTTCCCGGCAACTGCAGCTTTCTTGTTTCTCCACCTTCGCCTCTGCGCACCGCTACAGTTTTACGCTGCAGAGAAGGCAAGCACCATCTGGATAGTGTTTTCGCAAGTAAACATCCCGGGCGCGCCACTGTTGTTATGGTAGAAATGCTGGAAAAGGGGTTTGTGTTTGAGTTTCCTCGTAACAGAATTACATTTTCTCTTACATTCAAATTACAATCTGACGCTATCCCCATGTCTGTAGGTTGTAGTTAAGTCGTACTTGACGATTTTTCTGACGGATTTTACTTTGAGAAATTCAATTTTGTTCACTAACGTACTCTGCGCCACGTGGAGGGCCTGCGTGGTTGGTGTGGTTCGGGATGATTTTCTCCGCCAGGGACGCCGGCGCTTATGCCGACACCTACACCTGATTTTCTGCGACACGAGGCTATTGCGCTAAATCAGCCCAGGACCGATCCCTCCCACGGCTCGCGTTTTTCCGCTAGTGTGGTTGGGGCACTACGACGTGACTCAGAAATGGCGACCTTGCCATTTGAGAGAGGGTGAAATTTCCGCTGCAGTGTTTATCTGCGTAAGCATTTCTATGCTTACCCAATGAGAAAACTGTCCGTCCATCCGTTTCTCGCGTCAGACAATCGCTTTCAAGATAGAGCCTGCAGCAGCGAGCAACTTTACCTTCGTGCCGCCTGGCGGCGCGCGCTTCAACGCAAACGAAGTGGCGAAAACACCGCGTGCGGAGTTATCAGCAGTCTGCACTCTCTGTCCGCTTTGCAGATCGTTTTCGAGATACGGTCCGTGCAGAAGTGAGGGTGTACGTTTGATTGGTTCGTGCCGCCGCCGGAGTCCTTTGATCGGGGTTCGTAATGGTTTTACACTTTTTTTTTTCTTTGTGCGCGGCATTGAGGAGTCTCTCTTAAGCGTTTCTTCTATGGTGGATTCAGAGCAATGCTGGTCGGAGGCGCCTTTGTGTGATTTGGTGCGCTGCCAAGAGCATTGTCGGAGTGCGGTATGTTCGAATTAACCGTCGGAAATGCTTTCGCGTTCGAATTACCGGGCATTTTCGCCCATTCGAATACACATCACTTTCATGGGACCAAAGCGTCAGTTCGAATAAAGCGGAAGTTTGAATTAACGAGATTCAACTGTATTTGAAAACTAAGAAGTTGCCTTTCACCACTCGGGGGTCTTAAATGCAGATGTAGAGATCTGCTACAAATGCACTTCACCTGCTGCCGTAACAGCGCACACTCACAGAAACGAGTGCTTTTTGTGTGTGCCTACAGTTGGTGCGAGTGCACTCACTTTTGCAGCAGCCGCTAAGCACCAACGCTCCTCCCCAAAATGGCCACAGTCGGAATAAGGCACTTTCTTTGGCTTGTGTGTTTGACACACACTGCGACTAGGAATGTCCCTGGATTTCCCCTAAATGATTATTACTAGCAGATGCACTGTGAATAACTGAAAACACAAGGGCATAGGCGCTGCTGACAGATGAATACAAGAAACATGAATGACTACATGGTATGTTTTGTGGCTCCCTCTCAAGTAGTAATTATGTCCCTTAAGAAGCACCGACTAGGTCAACAGCTTCTTCTGAATTGAAAGCCAATGCATGCAAATCATTCAAATAAACCTCACATGCATGTGAACAACAAAATTCATGAGCCCCAAAACAGTACCTTTTCTTCCTCAACTTTCCCATGCTTTCAAACACACTTGAAAAGACTGGGCTATTACAGGGTAAATCCAACAATTTATCAGGGTCTCCAGATTGCTACAAAATATCATACATTCTCTTGTGTATGCCACAATTTCAGAATCATTTCAAAGACTGGAACTCCCAATTCGTGCCCTTGAATTATGCTCAACTGTGCGCTTGCCTGCTGTGACATTATGTAGCGAGAACAGCAGCAGCACTGCCGGCAACATACGAGTGCGAAGCCACCTTTGAAATATGCATGGCAGGACACCTATTGGCAGATTGTGTTCAACTTTCCTGCTGACAAAGCTTTTGGCAGCAACCTTCGGTTTGTTTTGTCACTAATATTAAACTTTCGTCATCCGCAGGTCTCGGCGAAATCACATCGAAGTTTTTAAAAAACACTAAGGTCATCTCTGCGGCATGCCTAACATTGTTGTTTTCAAAGTCACTGTCTTCTGGAAACCTTCCGAAAGAGTGGAACATGAGCAAGGTCGTTCCAGTCTACAAGTCGGGCAATAAAAGTTTGCCTTTGAACTACCGCCCCATTTCCATCACGTCGGTGCCCTGTAAGATCATGGAACATGTCATATACACCCATATAATTAACTTCCTTGATACTCACAATCTCTTTGACCAATTTCAGCATGGATTCCGCAAGGGACTAACTTGCGAAACACACTTGGCTATGTTTCTTCACGATCTACACTCAAATCTCGATATTAACGTGCGAACTGACGCAATTTTCCTTGACTTTGCAAAAGCATTTGACAAAGTAGCTCACCAACGACTGCTCCTAAAGCTTTCTCGGTTAAATCTACATCCTACAGTTTTAACATGGATCGAACAATTCTTTACTAATCGCATGCAGTCGGTGTACGTCAATAACAATACTTCTGAGCCCCTACCAATAATGTCAGGCATCCCCCAGGGCTCTGTATTAGGCCCCCTCCTATTTTTAATATACATTAATGATCTACCATTACACGTGTCGTGCAAAATCTGCATGCACGCTGATGATTGTGTCATTTACCGCTCAGTTACTAATAATAATGATCAAGTCACCCTTCAGGAAGACAAACAACATTCAAAATTGGTGTCAACGTTGGTTAATGGTCCTAAACCCTACCAAATGTACAGCAATGTCGTTCTCTCGCCGTTCTAACCCCTTGGTATTTCAATACGAAATCACTAATGAACAAATTGAGTGTGTAAACTACAAGTACCTGGGTGTTACCGTCTCAAATGATCTGGATTGGTGTCTGCATGTGACTAATGTTTTCTCTTCAGCTAACAAATCACTTGGGTTCCTACGACGTCACCTAAAAAACGCACCGCAGCATGTGAAACTATTAGCTTATAAGACACTAATACGACCCAAACTAGAATACGCAGCAGCCATTTGGAGCCCTCGCCAGACTTTCCTCATTACTGCCCTTGAGGCCATTTCAGAATCGGGCCATCCGGTTCATTCACTCCCGCCTTTCATACGATGTCAGTGTAACTTCGTTAAAAGCGGAATCTGGCATACAAACCCTTTCCCACCGTCGTTTAATTGCCAGCTTGTCATTATTTCACAAATTCTACCACAGCGTACTCAATCCTGCACCATATATCTTGCCACCATCACGCATATCCCATCGCATAGGACATTCTCTAAACGTGCTCGTCCACGTGCGCGTACTATCACCTTTGCATCTTCTTTTTTCCCTCGAACAGCCAAAGACTGGAATGGCCTTGCGCACAAAATTGTTTCTATACCCTGCTCATCTGCCTTCATAGAAGAAATTGCCTCGCATTATGACTTGTAACATATTATATTCTTTTGTATCTCATATTTTTGTAGCCCACCACTTATGTAATACCCCGAAGAGGGGTCTTTAAGGAAATAAAGTGAAAGAGAAAGTGAAATATGGCTACCAACATGGGAGTTTCTCACAAAAGTAGATTCACAGCTGCCGAGGCCCTGCAGTATTTCCTGGCCACTCAGGTGGTAGAGTGGACACCTCACAGGCTTCATCACAGGCTAATCTTTCTTCACCTGTGGAGCTCTCTTTCTGAGAAAACCATTATGGGAAGCTGTGTGCTATACACGGTGACCATTTTTCACTTTGGTGAAATTTTCCCTACACCCTGTGGATTGCCACAGAATTCAATTGCCACATTCAAGAGGTGTCATATGACACAAAAATCATTGTATAGTTGAACACATTGTTGCACGTACTTGCAGTCCTGTGTGCTCTCACCACCAGTATTATAACGAGAAGCAGCTCTCTAGGCTGGCCTTCTGACTTGGTTGTACTTTTCCACATACATCTAAACTTATCTCCGTTCTTTGCAACTTGAACTATCCCACATGACACAGCGGTAACACAAAAACCTAAAACAACCATTTCTCTGACATGATAAAAAAAAAGATTGTTGGAGTCACCCTTGAAAGGACTTGTTTCACAATGGACACAAAAGGCATAGCACATCAGAAACAGGACACAAGAAGAAGAACACCGACAACACACACGTTTGGCGCTAAACGTGTGTTGTCTGTGTTCTTCTTCTTGTGTCCTGTTTCTGATGCGCTACAGCGCCTTTTGCCTCCATCATGTTACACCAACAAGCCCAATGTGCAATAGCCAACTTGTTTCACAAATGCAGAAAGCTGTATTAACCAGGTGGCCACAGTATTCCAGGAATAGTTCAATGCAGACTTTGTGCAGATGGTGTGTGTGCAAGCCCATGAATTAAATAGTAAACTTACAGTTCAATAGAGCTCCTGAAAAGCAAACAAATTTTTGTTTAATTACTGCAAAAACCAAATCTGCTCAACTGAAATGTATGGTTGAAAAAAATTTCTATTGTACAAGACGAAGCTGCTAAACACTTAAATGATAAAGACGGCTACGAGTCAAAGCCCCTTTTGTCTGCCCTTGGAGCAGCAACTTTCTGCAAGGCATTACTATGTTTGTGTATCCAACAGGGAAGGAAACAACTGCTGCTTTAGAAAGGAAGAGGCACATGCGAAAAAAAAAAAAAAAAAAAAAAAAACAATGATGGCAAGTGAAGAATAGATTAAAGAAAAAGGAGGGGTATAAAAAATTTTGAAAACAGTACATAATACTAATAATGCAGATTGCTGTCCCTGAAACAACGCACTCAGCAGTGCCTGGTGGGAATATGAAATAAAGTGCCAAACTTCAAAGCGGAAGACACAGTTATGAATTAAAAATATGGCAATTCCATATTCCCACATAATCATGGGCCGGTATTTTGTAGCGATGCCTTTCCGATGCTAATGCCTTCTCGTGCTTGGTCAGTGGTCAGAGCGACGGTCCACTCATGTTATCAACGAGATTAGCCGGCCGTGAGCGGTGGATGATAAGACTAGTATAGAATAAAGCATAACGCATCACTACAAAATACTGGCCCTGCTCCCTAACTCGTACACCAATTACCTCCAGAAGATGTTCACTCAAAATACTTACGGTACTAGTACATATACAAGGTTTATGCCAAAGGAAAATGGTTGGTACATCATTAAAGAGTCCAAAGTGATTAATAACTTGCAATATAACTAGCATACAGAACAAGGTCCCATAGGCAAAGTATGCATTGGGACATTTTATGGAGAACAGTTATGGGAGTAACAAGTTTGTAAAAGCAGCCATAGCAAGACAATATAGTAGTGTGTACAAAAAGCAAATGATTCCAAGTTTAAAAAAATGAAAAAAGACGGGCCCATAATGTAAAACATTGTAAGGCCTTATTACACAGCCACTTAAATAAAATCACAATTCTAAAAACTAAAATACGAAAATAATCAAGCTTTTATAAAATACAAAGAAACAAAAAAATTACCAACATCTTAACTAAAGCCCGCAATGACGCGTAAAAAAAAAAGTACTAGAAAAATGATTTTCAGTTTACTGATAACAGTATTTTAAAACGTTAATACCTTTTTCATGACAAGTGGTGGTGCGTTCCATAGTAATATGAAAGTGAATTGAATAGTTTGCCACAGTCTGTATCACAGTCGAAGAACAGACAGGTGTCTGTCTGCAGGCACGACCATGAATCACTTGGAAGCTGCTTTTCTGTGCTTCGTTCTGCATGCGACCATGAAGCCGTATCGGAAAGCTTCAAAACCATGGACACCCCAAAATTATTTATTAGAGGGCTCCCCAGTGATCACTTGAGTGGAAAAAAAGTAAATTCTCGTTCAAGATGAACATGTGGTTGTTTTTGCTCGATAATTCTGTTTTGTCAAAACTTTTTTTATACACGCTCGTCGTGCCATAGAGTTCCATGCTGAAAAATGATGCCCCCTATCGTGTGGCAACCCTAGCGGGAGAGGTGGGAACTTTCGGGCATCCTTGAGACACCTGTCTATTCTTTCACAGTGATCTGTATACAGAAATAAACCCTTTAACTATCATGCTTAAGCTGTACTCATCCTAGATGTTCGTAGTACCATTAACACCAATGACAGTTCTCACTGTGCATTTTAATTTCCGTACTTCAACGCGATTCCTCCTCACTATCATCTGTTCATATAATTACGGTCAAGGCTTACACATGTGTTGAAGGAAAGCTTCCTTTTTTAAAGCTCAATAATATATCTGGGGTGAATAGAAGAGGCAAGTGTTTAAAGATATCATGTGAAAGAATTTTCTGGAATAAGAAAAAAAGATTAGGGAAATGTTGAGCATTTTTTTATGAAAGAGCTTGGGAACGAAGTGGTAAAGCAAAATGAAATTGTTATTAAATTCAGCAGTTCCTGGACCCTCTTCTCATGGCGTAGAAGCCGCCATATTTGACCATGTCATGACGCATCCATTGCTTGCCAAAGCTTCCGCATTTACAATGGATGTGCATGACGCCAGGTGAGGCTCGGCAAAACATGTGTTTCAGCAGTTATCGTAGACTGGGTGGCCAACACAAAGCCACAGCTTACATGTAGGCGCTTTTGGAGCTCATGATGCCCTGTTGCGAGTAGTGTATACGGTGCTTAAACAAGGGATCTAGGAATCTATTTTAATTCTGCCCTAACTTTCCACTTACGAATTAAATAAGGATCAGTGTGATTTGATAAAGATGAAAACCTAGAAATGATGACAAAATACTTGGAAAAGGAAAGTGGTGACCAATAATGATGGCTCGAATGGATCCTAATTTTTGTTGCCGTGAAGCAAATAATACAAATTTAGTTCTGGAGATACATCACAATATTGCATTTGCTAGATGAGATTGAAGTTAACAAACAAAATATGAGATGTAATCATCAAAGCGAAATATTGTGGCAAGACCTGCATATAAAGCCCCTTTTGAACACAGAAAATTCGGCATATGATGAAGATATAATGGAAATAGACAAATGAACCTTAGAAGCCTGTGGTAAAGAGCAAAGTGACACAATCATAAGTACAGGGGTGCGACTGCCCAAAGTCATTTTGGAGCAAGTAAAATGGCGTTTTGGAGCAGTATGGAGCCGATAAAATTTCATTTTGAAGCAGTTTGAAGCAGGCCAATCTGAATTTTGGCAGAATAATGGAATATGGCAGCGCACTTCGAAGCAACGACGAAACACACAATAAACCAACATGAAGTATGGAGTAGAAGCCCGCTTTGTAGCTATAGCGTACTAGAATATGAAAGAGTGGGTCGAACAGCGGCCCGACACATGCTTTCCTGTAAAGCCGAAAACCATCGGTGGCACTACGATCCAACTATGTATACTGCCGCGCCGACGCTAAGGAAGATAGTGGAAAATGTTCTCAAATTATGCGGTCGAATCGACACGGTGACATAATTTCTGTGTCCCCATATGTCACCACAAACCCACAGAGCCGCCATCAACCCGGGGCTGGTATAATGCCAAACTATTCCAATTTGTTTTTATGGCGATAGCCATTACATAAACACTCCAGCGTATTTCTGCTGTAGGCGGCGCTGTGATGTTTCGTATAAAGTCCAGGGGCAATAACATCATCGCCGCACGCCATATGCTGTACGTGCGAGTGTGAAGGAAGCGCGCCATCTTTCGTCGCGCACAAGGCACGTCTGCACAGGCCTTATCTTGAAAGCGATCTGCGATGGAGTCAGAGCGCGAATGCGGATAGCTTTGTGTGTGCTGTGTTTTTGCCACTTATTTCGCGATGAAGTGACATGCAGCACGAAAATAAATCTGCTCGCTGCTACTGCCGTGCTTCCTCACTCCAGCATTTTGACAGTTAGTTTCCACGGTCATCGAGTGAGATGTGTTCATGTTTGCTAGTACACGCATGGCACCATGCTTGTTCATTTAGTTAGTAAAGCGAATGTTTACAAGCTTATATGGCCGATAAAACTACTATCCTTACTTCGTACAGCTGTCTACTAATTTCAGGGTGTCTACCAAGTTGACATTTTCAGATTCCCTGAGTTTTCCAGGTTTTCCCTGAGTGATTTTGCTAAATTCCCTGAGTGAAACGGAACTTTCTTTTACATCAAGATGGGCTGACACCATGTTGCCTGATGCTGTCACTCTTTAGTAAGCATGTTAAAAAAAATGCAAAGCATCAATTGCGATAGCAAATTAGTAGAGAGCTATACGGAGTAAGGATAGTAGTTTTATCGATCAGCTGTATAAACTTGGACATGCAGCAGCACGAGTAATGCGCCGAACTGTTGTCGACGCCGTCGGCGTTTTGCCCGCGTTGGCACCGAACGCGCACGGCGCTGGTGACTGTTGCCTGTGCCTCTGGGGGCGGCTCGGAAGTTTTCGACGAGATCAGAACGGGACACTCGTTGAGCAGCGTCCGAAGTCTTTACCACCTTCTCGCCTCACCACATTTTTATATAAATACGCATTTGGTGGCGCAGTTAAACGTCGCCTCCCCTCCCTCCCTCCATTACCGCAACTTTCGTTCCCTTTCAATTAAATTACAGCTAATTTAGGGACGGGCGAATAGTGGATTTGAGGTTCGAAGCGAGTAGTGATTTGGTCAAATAATTTCGAATCGAATAGTTTGAACAGTATATATCACATATTACAGTAAAACCTAGTTAATTCGAATTTCACGGGATTGAAAAAAAAAATGTCCGAATTATCAGGGTATGCAGAAAACAATAAGCAAATGCTTACTACGTCAGCACGATTTTATTAGTATAATGGATGAGCCTTTCGCTATTTAGCACAAAAGCAGTGCGGAAGCTGCAATTCTCGTCATCTCGTGACTGATTGGCTCTCGCAGCGGCGATCGAGGCCTCGCGACTTCCTTCGCAGCACGGCTGTGGCGCGCGCCATCATTTCCGACACGCTTTGCACTACCGCACGCACATCCCGATAATTTTTTCGCCAGTAAGTTTAACGCCAACGGATCGCACGTCCATCGCAATGTAGCCGGTGCGCTTCATCCTCGACAGCTTTGCCCCGAGTCAAACCGAAACAACTGCTTGTCGCAACCGCGGCCGCTATCGACACGATTATGAACGGCGACTTTGTGGTGCTTAAGGGTATGGCCACGATAGCGGCAAAAACGCCCGCGTCATGCCGCGAGCGGCAACGCATCATGACGCGCGCGGCAAAAGCGGCAGGAATTGGGGGTTTTACGGCTTGCCGAGGGTGCCGAGTGCGACGAGGGTGACGTCACGGAGCCAATGGCAACCGGACCTCCGCCGCACCACGCCGAGTTATCAATCGATGATTGTCGTCTCTCGCGATTCTATAGAGGGATTTCTGGACGCTGTCCGATCGCACCCTTTTCGCTCACGGTGATTCCGCGTTCCGAGAGCGCGCGAGCTCATATCGCGCTGCCGCGCGGCGAGACGCGATTGCCACGGTGGACTTCGCGGCAAGGCGCTGACGCGCGGCAACTTGCCGCTAGTGTGACCGTACCTGGCCGACGCACGCACCGAGTCAGAACGAAGCTACCGTTCACTGCAACAACTTCAGACGAAATCGCGGTCGCTATCTATGCGATCATGGATGGCCACTACGCAGCTCTTTAGGCACGCGGCCGACGTGCGTATTGAGTCAAAACGAAAGTAAACGAAACCGCGGCAGCTATCGACGCGATGATGGGTGGCGACTTTGAAATCCCGCGGCCAACGCGTTGTTATGCGCGGCGGTAAATGCAATAAAGGCACAAATAGGCACGAAGCGTTCCGTTGTTGCTGTCATTCAGGTACGATTTCCGCTGCTGACTATGGCTATGCGGACTCCGCCGCTTCGTTTCGGTTGTGCGTTAGCGCCGTTTCTGCTCTTCTGCGTCGCACATTTCAGGCTCTTTAATGCAAAAACATATAGCCTTCCGAGATTTATGGTTGATGTATGGCAGCCATGACGTGAAGCATAGCCTCCGAGATGTGCACCGACCGTCCGTGGCTTTTGGCTGCCTATTCGGGACCGCTGAATAATTCGAAAATATTGAATCCATGAATTCGAATCGAAGCGAATAACGAACATGGAATTATTCAATGAAATATTCGACAATACCCTATATTCGCCCATCCCTACAGTAATTTTCCCTGAGTTTTTCCAGAATATTCAAAATCCCTGAGAATTCCCTGTTTTCCCGGTTTTCCCGGTTGGTAGACACCCTGAATTTGTAATCACAATCGATGCTTTGCCTTTCGGGGCGAAACTGCTACTTTTTATTCCAAATCCGCCATTAGCCCTTCGTGATAGGTCAAAATAGCTCAGGCCTCCCGCGCATATGGGCATAAAAAGAGATTGGACTAGTTTTACCTTATACCGGCCCTGGGACAGAGAGCCCACCCTCTGAAACCGCTGCAGCATGTGCCTCCCTAATATCTAGTTTTCTCGCAGCGCCCTCAGCTTAATTTCGTTGGTTTGCGCCTCAGCTAGAGAGTGCTGCGCCGCTTAGCCCACTCAACCGTATTCTGGTACACTCTAAATAGAGCCGCCCTGGCCGTTCCAAAAGCAGCGACAACAGCCGGGAGTGCCGGCCATTTACCAGAAGTGCCGAAAAGTTCAGTGTTAATAAGCGTGAAAATTACGAGAAACTGCGCGGGAGGCGCCGTCACGCATTGTGCGGAATGTGAATGGTTGCACTCTTTTTCGGAGAATGAATATGCTCACTGTTGCCAGAGCACACATGCCGAAGCTGTTCTGGCACAGCCTGGTGCAATTTCGGTCAATTTTCTGTGTTTGGCGCACAAATTTGTGTTTGCATCAAAATGGCGCAACTGGCGCAGGAGTCCCACCCCTGTAAGTAGCTTTCTTGGCAGAAGGAGAGGGATAGGCCAAATAGTCAAAGTGCCTACTGAGAAATGGGGTTTAACGTCTTGAACAGAGATGCCACAGGGATCAATATTGAATGGATGGAGTTAAGATGCACCCAGGCCTCATGCTCTACAGCAATTGCATTTCTTGTGTACTGTCTGTGCCTACAGTGGGTTTGATTAATAGTGCAGAATGCTTTTGTTAGCTTAGTAACATCTGCTGTCGAGCTAGTTGGTACATGGCTAGAAATGGTTTTAGGCACAAAAAGTAAGACACGGAGAACAGAATAAGAGAGTCCGTGTCTTATTCTTTGCGCCTAAAACCATTTCTAGCCTTTGTTAGATCAATCATTTGCACAGAAAGAAACCCTTCACCAATTCACTGTTTCAAATGGTAAGCAAAACTGGCAAAGAGAAAAAAGTCTAAATTTTAGGCCATAGACCGTACTTTTACATTACAGAAAACTTTTGGGCTCTGACTACAGTCAAATCCCCCTACAACGAATGCCGCTACAATTAAATTTCCACCACAACGAAGATTTTCCGATTCTCCGTCAGCTGCCCACAGAAAATACAAAAAAAGTCCCTTCATAACGAAGGCGTTTTATTCGGTATTTCCGCTTCAACAAACTTTTCGAGAACGAAACTTGGAATGAATTGAAATTGGAACTGCTGAGTAGTCAAATTAGAAGGCCCTTCCAAAGCTGTGACGATCGTATGTCGCTTGACAGGGTTTTTGCGAATGAAATCAAATTAAAAGTACCGATTTCGGCCACTGCAATCCATAGCCACGCGTGGTCATCATGTGCCTGCGCGAGACTGCAGGGGATCACCGCAATTGCTGCCGTTTTCTGTGGTCTGTGCCCGGTCAAAATGGCTACACCAACGAAGAAGCGTAAATTTATCTCTCTCGAGAAGGCACATATGATCGCCGAAGCAGAAAGCGGAAGGAAAAATTCTCGCAGTTTCGCCCGAAAGGTGAAGCATCGATTGCGATAGCGGATTAGTAGACAGCTATACGAACTAAGGATAGTAGTTTTATTGGCCGTACAAACTTGTAAACATTCTCTAACTAAATTACCGAGCATGGTGACACGTGTGTACAGGTAAACATGAACACACATCACTCGATGACCGCGGAAACTCTGTGTCAACACGCTGGAGTGAGAAGGCGCCGTCACTCGCTTCACCGCGAACTAAACGTCAAAAGCACAGTGCACACGACTCTACCAGCACGAGTTGCACTTTGCCCACATCGCAGATCGCTTTGAAGATGAGGCCCGCACGGGCGCTCACTTTGTGCACGTCGCACATTGCTTTCAAGATAGTGCCCGAGCGGCCGCGCCGCAGCCGCTGCTGTCAACTAGATGCTAACGTTTATCGTCTAGGGAACATGACAATCCGCTAGACATACCGACTCCGGTGACTGCTTTGAAAGTAATGGCTCCTTTTCACCTGATCAGAAAAGTTATCAGAATCCACGACAATGACTTTGCGATGGCTCTTTTAACGGACTGTGATACCCGCGTAACGTCTTTGCTTGCCATGAAGTGTAAGAAATCCAGGCTGACCAACTTCTGGAAATAAACTTCCGGTAAGCACAAGCTTGCCAAGCTTGTCAACTTTGTCATAAATATGCAGTGAAATTGTTAAAATTCAAGCCTCTTCGTTGCGATGGTGCATGTGCCGTAAAACGAGTGTTTTGCGATCGGCCGGGCACGTGCGTTGGGTTAGGCGTCGGCTGAAATGTACGAAAAATGCTGTAACAGCGGCGCGAAATGCATTCTCTCGTGCAGTTGACACTTTATCGACTGCCTTCGGTACATCTAAATATTTGCCCACACGCCATCGCAAAGATTTCCTGGAAGATGGTTTCGGTTTCGTTCGCGGCTTTGCCGTTTGGCGTACGTATATACATACCAATTTTGCACCAACGAAGTTCCGACACAACGAAATTTTTCGCGCGTCCCGTGAATTTCGTTGTAGCGGGACTCGACTGTATTCAAATATGGGGCAGAAGAATCTTACAACCCATTCATGCTGCAAAAACTTTAAAATCTACACTTATCTGCATGTCAAAGATGCCTTATGAAAGAGCCTGTGGCTGCCATTTTCGCAAGAACAGGTTCAGCATGAAGTGGATATTATAACTGAAAAGGTTGTTCCGCACTCTTTGCCCAAGCAGCTAACATAGCTAATGAAACTGAAACCATGACTAGTGCAGACACAGTAGTTTAACCCCATTTTACATTACATGTGGTGTGCATCTTCAGACTTGACAAATGATGCAGGTTCTGCTTTTTTGATCACTCAAATTTTTCCATGGCTTTCTTATGTTCAGAAGAGGTGACAGGGAGCAATCGACCATGTGCAAGTCACTCTGGAGATTTATCAAAAGTTTCAAGCCAATCAACATGCAGTACCAGCACTGAAATGCTTGGATCGGCAAACTCTGCGGCTATCGAAGACAGCAGCGAGATCATTTTGACTAAGGCTGCATTGCTTGCGCAGCACGACATGACAAGAAGTACCGAACGATGAACACCAGCTGCAATAGCCAAGTGGCTACTGTTTTGTGAAGGTGGCTACACCATGGGGACACACAACCAGTGCACATTAAAAACGAAATAATTAACACCTGCAGGCCACAGATAAAAGCCCAGTTGTCAAGCATCATGAATGACCAGCATCAACAAGTGGGACAAAGAATACATAAACACTCGTAGGGACAAGCCTGCGACAAATATCCTCAAGGAAGGCCATGCAGGCTCCAATCATTGCAGCCTTCTCTCTTGTTTCTGTACAACCATGCTTTTTTTTTTCTATTGCAACTAATCTGTTCACAGGTCCTGCACTGCACAGCAGGGATTCAGCTACATTACTCCCAAAATTGCCCCTCCCATTCAGGTTTGCAGTGCACAACCAATGGGCAGCTTACTTGGTTTTGCTAGCAAGCCTAGAAACTGTGACCATTTCAACAATTCCATCGTTGAGCACATCCTTGACTCTTCCCTTGTCATCGAGCTCCAGTCTTCCAGGAAGGCATCTCCTGGCCACTGAAATCGCAAAAAGCAGCACTTTCAAAAGATGCAACATGAAGTACACATGGCTGGGCTCCCATTCATTACATGCAGCAGCCCTATGAGGCAACACATCATCCCCGCACACTGTTCAGCTAACACCAAAGGCCCATGTGGAATGCATAAATAGCTTGCACATAAAGAAAA
Source organism: Dermacentor silvarum (assembly GCF_013339745.2). Classification (NCBI taxonomy): domain Eukaryota; kingdom Metazoa; phylum Arthropoda; class Arachnida; order Ixodida; family Ixodidae; genus Dermacentor; species Dermacentor silvarum. Next base: position 419,954,441 of record NC_051154.1, read on the forward strand.
TGCACCTTACTCCTACATTTAGTCAGCACCAGTGAAACTTTTTTTATTTAAAATAAACTTTGTTTGCAGATATACTGACAATGTGTGCTGGCAACAGGAACAAAAAGCTACATGCAGCATTGTAATTGTCCAACCTGAAAGGTGTATCACCAAAAATTAGATGAAAACTAAGAAATAAGGATGACATTATCGCTGTGTTAACTAGAGTAGAACACTAACATTAAAATGTTTCGATTCAGGTTGTTTGGATCTTGTCACCTACGCACTACTTGCATATGTCACTCAACAGTGATGTCATACATTTGTAAATGGACACAAGCCTGCCATCACCATTGCCATCATCATCCCCAGAGCAGCAGTACTACGTTCGTGTATTTAAGGAGTTTTCAACATGGCTTGTCAGGAGGCAAGTGTATCAGTAATGCAATCGTTACCATTTAAAAGCCGCCACCATGAAGCGCTTTAGTGGATCTCCACATAGCTGGGAAGTCACTTTTTATCACACTGGTATGCAGATTGATATGTGACAGAGAAGTCAACTGTGAATCACGTAAACCGACTCAAGCATCCAAAAATAAACTGTACACAATCTTTCACTGTTCATATGAACCATTCTGAGCATGCTGGGATGATGGAGTGTGCTGAATTGGGCTGGTTGATTCATGACAAAGGGGGTGCGCGAAGGACAGGACGAAAGCAGAGACACAGCACTGACTGACAACCACTCATTGCACAGTATAGACCACTTGTAACGTAACCGCTTATAGTGCAGGACCGGATATAGTGCAGTCTTTTCAGACTCCCATTAATTTTCCCATAGCACCCCATGTATACACGTATCGCTTATAGTGCAGTTGCGGGAAACGAAATACCGGTTACAGTGCGGCTGACTGGGAGTACGGAAGTCAGCGGAGACGGCGAACGCTCCCCTCAAACGGACGCCCCAAGGAGTGCTCGAGGAAGAAAGAGAGACGAAGTGGAGGAGAAGGGCACGTGGTGCGAACGAATAGCCAGTGAGGCTGGAACCAGAATTTTGAGTGCTAGTCGTGAAATATCACAGCTTGCATAGCGAGCGAGGGCCACGAAACTGCCAACACCAGCCAACGCTCACTTCACGATAACGGCAGTAAACAAAACTTCAGGGAGTGGGCGGTGCTGGCACGGCACGGCGAAGGGCGCACGCGGAGACCGTGGAATGCGAGGGAGGAGGGCGGCAGGGAAGCGGATTTCGCCTCGGCAACTCCGCCGCTTCTGTGGCTCCCCTCGCCCTCCCTCGTAGCTCCCTCACTTTCGACTGTCACCATGCGCGCCCGCTGCCGCGCAGGCGCCGCCGCTCCAGCCGGCCCGGCGCCAGCTCCCCGAAGTTTCGTTTTCTGCCATTATCGGGAAGTGGGCATTTGCCGGCGTGGGCAGTTTCGTTGGCCGGCCTGGGACAGCGCCGCTGCTTCCCTCTGCGTCGTAGCCACAGCGTGCAAGGTCAACACGTGACTAGAAAGTAGAGGAAGCATAAAGCAGAAAGAAGGGTTCACTACCATTTTCTACGCGTGGCTACGGTAGCGTGGCTGAGACGTCGGCACGTACACGCATGTTCCGGCGCAACGCAGAATCGGCGACTTTGCCATCTGAGAGAGGGTGAAATTTACGCCGCGTTTTCTTCTTCTTTCTTTTTTTTTTGTTTTGTTCGCACGCGACATTGAGGGGTCTCTCCTAAGCTTTTACTCTATGGCGGTGCCAGAGCAATGCCGGTCGGAGGCATCGCCACATGATTTGGTTCGAAATAACGAGATTCGACTGTAAATTGAATGCAAACGTTCTAGCCGCATTCCTCGACTGTTTCATACGCATGGCAGCTCGGTGCACATGTTTTGCATATGTGCGGGCCTTGAAAATTGTTGCTTTGGTTATAGTGCGGTACTGCTTATAGTGCGGATATTCACGACTCCGGCGACTTACGTTATAAGCGGTCTACACTGTAATATATAGGAATCCCTATGTTCAGAAATGTACAAAAATGCAGAATGACATGCCACTGTTATCTGCAGATTATCGTAAGTCGTACATTTCGCTGCAATGTTCGGATACAGATCTTACACATGAACCACCATGTTCGTGTAATGGGAAAGCTTCACGTATTTCACAAGCACGATGCTCTGGGTAGTGTCCCAGGAGCATACATTTTTTAAGATATGGTGTGCAGCCACAGTTTCTGCAGTGATCTGCCAGGTGACTTGCAACTGAGCCCCTCGGCAAGTAAGCGTGTACCCTACTCATAAACAATCATTAATACATCAGCCAGTTTGCCCTATGCAGCAGCAGGGCCCACATGAAAATCGTATCTTATATACGACTTTACATGCGCAGTTTACAAGGGATGGTGCATGTTTCTTATCACATCGGCTCTTTTTTGAACCTTCTTTGTTAACTCTACGGCAAAGAAGTTTAGTGCATGCAGTGAATACAACTTTGATTCTATTTTTCTAACCTATGGAGAACATGGTGCACGTATGAATTCAGGGCCAAACTACATGGTTCGGATCATTCTTGTCCTCACTATTCTTTTACCGTCTCATAGTGGCTACTAGCCGTTCTGCCATGGAGGTTAACAACCACGTCGGACAGCCAGCATGATGTAGCCACTGCACTTGGCGTAGAAAGCTTCCTAGTTATTTTATGATGACATTGATGTTTGCAGCATGCAGAAGCAATGCTTTGCGATAAGCATGAAATAGTGCAAGGTGATAGGCGTGCCTCAAGGAGCAAGAAGGACAAGTGCCAACAAGATTTCCAACAAATATGTCCTCCATTATCTACTAGTCGTCTTCAATATAACAATGCACCGATGGCCACAGCCTCTGTTTGCATGCCTATTTGCATGGAGACTGATCTCAATGGCACGAAAAGTGGCATTAGTGTGCCACTGACACCTCCACAGATCCGCTACACCATCGGTGGGCAAGAAAACTGCACTTTCTGGCAGCCTCTGTACCATTTCATCTGGTCGTGTGAGGCGACGTACGGGATCACTGTGACCACACCTGGGGCCCCCCCAAACCACAGTGATAAGCATTTTAACTTGGGCCGCAATCGGAATTTTAAACCAGCCCGGAACATCGGCGGCCGCAGCCCTGACTATAGTGCTTTAAGTTAAATTAATGTTGTGGAACACCTGTTCAATGAAAAATTTTGATTTTTTCTGATAGTGCCTATTAGACAGCAATATATTTTGTATATCTCATAATTTGTTACATTTTTTTCTTAGTAGATACAAGCATGTCTTTGCAAACTTTAATTTTATCCCACAACCTTGATTCTGGCAATTTATATATATTTTTTATGACATACATTTCGTTAATAAAACATTTATGCATGAAAAGTCCATTCATTCTGCTTTTTGTTTAAGTATTACATAAAATATTTAGGGCAGTACTTACTTCGAAAAAATAAAATATGGCGTAACCTATAAAAAACACCTATTTGCCCCACAGTAGGAAAACAGTTAACCAGTTCACTAACATGGCTTCTGCCTACTGAAAGTTGTGATAACACAGAAACTTAACAATAAGTGATAAGCAAGAAAAAACCACTTGGTGACAACTACAATGCTTAAACAGGTGCAATATGACGCATAATGATTCCTGAAATATCCCGATACAGCTGAAATTCTGGAATACGACAGTTATGTTCACTGAAGACTGTACGGCCGAGTTAGACTCGGGTCAGGTTAAGTTAGGTTCTTTTAACTCTGCACAGCACATTGAAGATATTGCTTAGACGAGACAGTTTAGCAGTGGGTAACAACTTTAACATGTTAATTGAGATTTCTCACGTAGTCATATGCCTTCCTCACGTTTCTCATACAGAGTTGCAGAGTGATGAGTCGGGAGTTGGAATGCCCCTGGAATCATTGCACATTTTCAAACACTGGGAAGAAAATGGAATAATGGAACCAGTCGGAACGATGAAATGGGAATGGAATGGGTCACAGAGTGCTAAATGTTGATTGTAAGCGAGACTACAAAACCGGTAAATTTGCCAATTAGACTTAACTAGATTTGCCAACCTTACCATATTTCTCAATTTTTACTCAATACAGCTTGTTCAGTACCTTCCTATACGTGACTACTTCTGCTACGGTAATTATATATAACACGGTATTCTACACATTCTACGCTTCTAATGACCCAGAAACCTTTCTGTGGTAATTAGCGCCACCAGATGATGCTACTGGTACTAAACTGTACATTAGAAGGTAGAGAGCGTGACCTGTGTGGTCAGTGTGCCAACGCCCCTCACAGCTGTTACTTGTCCTCACTACCGCGCGCCATGACCTCTGGCCCGGTCACCACAACTGGCAATAAGGGAAAATGCTTCAAGTGAACAACACCGGCGACGCAAGAGCAGGCATGCCGGTCATTGGAAAGATAGACGAGTTCAACGCGGACACTACGGACTGGATGGAATAGGGAGAGGAGGTGGAACTTTTCCTGACCATGAACAACGTGCCAGACAGTAAGAAGACGGCCGTGTTTCTCACGTGTTGCGGAGCCACGACGTATTCCTTCCTACGAAGTTTACTGGCCCCTGAGAAACCAGCCGAGGCGAACTTAGCGGCAATTTTTGATGCCCTCAACAACCACTTGCCAAAGGTGTCGGAAGTGGTAGCAAATTTCAAGTTATTTTCACGACATAGGTGGTATGCAGAGGCGGTGAGCGAGTAAATAGCATCATTAAAGCCACTGGCAGACTAATGCAAATTTGGGACATTCCTAAGCAGCATGCTACGAGACCCAATCGTCAGTGGCATTAATGATGTGCCGATGCAAACGCAGTTATTAGATACAGCTGACTTGAACTTTCAAACCACAATGAGTACGGTACGGGCCATCGAGGCTGCTCGCAAGGATTCCCGTACACCGAGTGCTCACCAAACACCACAGCCCGAGCCAGCCCAATTGACAGTCAAAACGGCCATGGTCGCAACAAACAGAGTACAATTTGGGCATAACAAATGTGGATGTTTCCGCTGCGGCGGTACCCATTAACTGTGCCAATGCTAACACGTGGACTGTTTGCTACAAATGCGGGCGGCATGGGCATCTGGCAGGAGTGTGCAAAACTGATAGCAAGTTAGCAGATAGACAGATGCGCCACACAGATTCGAGGAGTGTGAATAAGGTGGATGATGTGCTCGGTGCACACAATGCGGGTAGAACACTGGAAGCGTACGACTTTTGGACACTTCAGGCGGCCGAACCAGCACCAATGTGCATTACAGTTATCGTTAACGGCGTGCCGCTAGAAATGGAACTTGACACGGGCATCAGCGTTTCAACGATAAGCGAAAAAATTGTGTGTGGCTTAGCTCGGCTATGCCAGGATATACGTAGCGTTAGCAAAGGTTCAGCTGAAGGTCCGAGTCGCACTGGCGCTTTCGCCGAGTTTCACAGTATATTCAGTCGATCGGCGAGCCTTGACGTCATCGACTACGTTTTGTTGTTGCTGCAGGGGTGGTCGGGCACGTCGCTCAGCCTCCTGGCGACGCCGCTTTGCTAGACGCTCGTCCCTTTGCTCCAGTGTCTCCGCAGCACGTTTAGCCTTCTGTTCATTCCTCCTACGCTCAACCGCTAATTGCCAGGCAACTACTTCGGGATCCGATGAGTCAAGCTTCTTCGTTCTTCTGCGCTGTTGAGCAGCATTTGCGCTCTCCTTCTCCATGGCTATACCACACTGGCAAACGCCAGTCAGAAGCGCAGCGGCTCCAGCGCAGTGTCAGACGGCGACTGCACAGCGAGCGCGCCGGCGCCAGCGCGTCTACCACGGCTACGACGTCACTCCTCTGGAATGCGCAGACCGGCGGCGGTGAGTCGCGGCGGCGGCGGCGGAGTGCGCGAGAGGTGCCGGCTGCGGTGGCTCCGGTGCGCAAGCTGTGTGACATCACTGATCCTTGCGCATGCGCAGCACGGCTCTTGATGTGCCGCGCGAAACGGGCTTGGCTAGGCCAGTGTAGCTAACGCTACAAAAAGGTTGACGCTGTAGTGGGGAAGAGAGTCGGGGACTATTGAGAGAAGACGACGAAGTCCGGCAGCCTAACTGGTACTAAACTGTAAATTAGAAGGTAGAGAGCGTGAGCGTGCCAACGCCCCTCACAGCTGTTACTTGTCCTCACTACCGCGCGCCATGACCTCTGGCCCGGTCACCACAACTGGCAATAAGTGAAAATGCTTCAAGTGAACAACACCGGCGACGCAAGAGCAGGCATGCCCGTCATTGGAAAGATAGACGAGTTCAACGCGGACACTACGGACTGGACGGAATAGCGCGAGCGGGTGGAACTTTTCCTGACCGTGAACAACGTGCCAGACGGTAAGAAGATGGCCGTGTTTCTCACGTGTTGCGGAGCCACAACGTATTCCTTCCTACGAAGTTTACTGGCCCCTCAGAAACCAGCCGAGGTGAACTTAGAGGCAATTTTTGATGCCCTCAACAACCACTTGCCAAAGGTGTCGGAAGTGGTAGCAAGTTTCAAGTTCTTTTCACAACATAGGTGGTATGCGGAGGCGGTGAGCGAGTAAATAGCATCATTAAAGCCACTGGCCGACTAATGCAAATTTGGGACATTCCTAAGCAGCATGCTACGAGACCTAATCGTCAGTGGCATTAATGACGTGCCGATGCAAACACAGTTATTAGAAACAGCTGATTTGAACTTTGAAACCACAATGAGTACGGTACGGGCCATCGAGGCTGCTCGCAAGGATTCCCGTACACCGAGTGCTCACCAAACACCACAGCCCGAGCCAACCCAATTAACAGTCAAAACGGCCATGGTCGCAACAAACAGAGTACAATTTGGGCATCACAAACGTGGGTGTTTCTGCTGCGGCGGTACCCATTAACTGTGCCAATGCCAAAACGTGGACTGTTTGCTACAAATGCGGGCAGCATGGGCATCTGGCAGGAGTGTGCAAAACTGATAGCAAGTTAGCAGATAGACAGATGCGCCACACAGATTCGAGGAGTGTAAATAATGTGGATGATGTGCTCGGTGCATACGATGCGGGTAGAACACTGGAAGCGTACGACCTTTGGACACTTCAGGCGGCCGAACCAGCACCGATGTGCATTACAGTTATCGTTAACGGCGTGCCGCTAGAAATGGAACTTGACACGGGCATCAGCGTTTCAACGATAAGTGAAAAAAGGTTGACGCTGTAGTGGGGAAGAGAGTCGGGAACTATTGAGAGAAGACGACGAAGTCCGGCAGCCCGGAGAGCGCGAGACAGCGACCGACACTCTTGGGCCAAGGCTGTTGTTGCATAGCCCTGCTTGTAAATAAACCCCCTTATAGTGTGGTGGAAAGGTGCCGGGGAGTCTCCCAACCTGGAACTACGAAGCCGTACCTTACCTCCAGCGTCAGCGATGCCCGAAGAAACACCACACAAGGCCCCTCCCAGACTCAAGCCACTGTCTGTCCTGGCGTGCTGCCTCAGCGTCACCCACTGATACTCAGCGGGACTGACAACCAAGACCTCGAGGACTGGTTGGCAACTTACCAGAGGGTTAACGTAGTCAACAAATGGGAAGATGTGGCTACGCTGACAAATGTCATACTTTACTTGACCGGTGTCGCCAGTCTCTGGTTCCGAAATCACGAAGTGGAGATTATTAACTGGGTGTCGTTCAAGAGAACTTATTCAGAAATATTCCGCCGCCCCGCCGCACGCAAGCTCCCCGCAGAACACTGTGTGAACGCACTTCACCAGTTACAATGAAGACGTCATTGACTTCTGTAAGCGTATAAACCCGTCAATGCACGAGTCGGATAAGATCAAGGAAATCCTCAAAGTAATAGCCGATGGCACATTTCAAATGTTAGTGGCCAAAGACGCACAAACCGTCGCTGATGTCAGTTTGAACCAGAGTTTCGATGAATTGCGCAAGCAACACGCCCAAACTCGACGCCCTCTAGAACAGAGCGACTCGATCGTGGCTTTGACTCGGGGTGACCAGAATGCACTGTTGAATGCACTTGGCAGCGGAGGCAGCAAACAGTACGAACTCTGAACGCTTCTGCTTATTTCTTCAGGCCTTCTCGGAGCTATCGCTGGTCATCGCTTCGGGCTTTTGTCACGGGGATCTTTGGCGCCTGCATCCTGAGCGCAGCAGCACTGACAGTGCAATAACTAATCAACGTGCCACCACGTGACCGTCGTCACCGCCTGGATCCCGTTAAAAGGACCCCCAGACGACTACGGAGTCACTTAATGTTAATCTTTTACAAAGCACTTCGCAATCCCACGAACTACAACTACTCCTCCACTCTTTTTACTGTAGGAATGTTATTACAGAACCTACGCGTGTGAGTTACATCTGAAACGCTACTCGATCTATTCATCACAAACTGTTCTGAAGATGCCACCAAATCGGGAGTGATTGTGGCTGACATGAGCGATCATTTGCCGGTATACATGTTCTGTAAGTTGCATCAGGCTTCAAAACCAGTGCGTCAGTCTCACTCATTTGTTTTCTAGGAAATTAATTACAAAACACTAAACGCTTTCCGGCAAAAAATTTGTAATATTGATTGAAGTTCAGTCCGTCTATGTCAGGATGCTGATGAGGCATATGATAAACTCATGCGCTCCTTTAAGGAAGCATACGACAACTCCTTTAAATATAAAAGAGTAAAGAAGTATAGAATACGGAAACCGTGGCTTAATGACGAATGCCTTAGGATGATCCTTGAGAAGGATTCACTGTATCATAAGTTTGTCAGAACAAGGAACCCTGATGATTTTACAGCCTTTAGGAAATACCGGAACTTTGTTACAAAATTTGTACGAAATGCTAAAAAGCTGTATTACGAGAACCTATTTCATGAGGCGAGTAATCGGAGCAGTTTATTATGGCACGAAATTAAAAAGCTCTTGCACTCCGATGTCCGCAATAGTGTTGACCTTGCACTCGTAGTTGAGGATAGAAAAATTTGTACGAAATGCTAAAAAGCTGTATTACGAGAACCTATTTCATGAGGTGAGTAATCGAAGCAGTTTATTATGGCGTGAAATTAAAAAGCTCTTGCACTCCGATGTCCGCAACAGTGTTGACCTTGCACTCGTAGTTGAGAACAGAACACTAAGAGGCAAAGAATTAGCAAATGTGTTTAATGATTATTTCCCCAGTCTGGAAAAAAGTACTCACGACACAGCAGTAACCAACTATTTGGGCACACACAATGCACGTAAATCTTTTCTTAAACCTACAGATCCACATGAAGTTTACACGAAATTCATGTAATTAAAAAATAGTAAATCCCGTGATGTGAACGGGCTTCAAATAAGACCTGTTAAGTTTGTGCTTGATCTCTTGCTACCAGTACTTACTCATATTTTTAACCTATAACTGTCAACTGGAATTTTTTCTGAAAAAATGCAACACGCAAAAGTTAGTCTTATTCAAGTCCGGTGACAAAAGTATGCTGTCGAATTACAGGCCAGTCTCAGTACTGCCTGTGCTGTCCAAGGGACTAGAAAAAGTTATTTGTAAAAGATTAAAGTAATTTTGTGATAAAGAATCCATCATATCAAATAAACAATTTGGGTTCCGTGCGGGAATGTCAACTGAATTGGCTCAGCGCTAACCCAAAAAGAATTCATTTTAAATGGTTTTGAAAATAACGAACTAACGCTAGGATTTTTCGTGGACTACTCTAAAGCATTTCATAGGCTAAATCATCAGACTTTGCTTACTAAATTAGAGCATTATGGGTTTCGGGGCATTTCTTTGAAGCTTTTACAATCTTATCTTAACCACAGAAAACAACTCGTTTCAATTTCATCAGCAACTCGTTTCAATTTCATCAGAAGACTCACATCTCCGGGAAATTACACAGGGCATTCCCCAGGGAAGTATACTAGGGCCAGTATTGTTTAATATATATGTTAACGACAATGTCAACATATCTAATGACGCGAACTTCATAATTTATGCGGGCGACACCAGCCTCTTTTTTCAGTCTCGTAATATCGGCGATCTCTTGTTGTTGGCAAATGTCACACTGAAAGAATTGGCCGAATGGAGCAAGGTCAACGCTCTCAAATTAAATACAACAAAAACAAAAGCAGTTATTTTTGCACCTCCACAAAAGTATCCAAGTGAAGACATACTGTTGCAGGCGACTCTGGAGTCGTGCGGAGTTGTCCGAGATAACCGGTGCGCGGCTAAATCCCTCCGAATTAATGAGCATTTGACCCCATTGAAATATACACAGTTTTGCCGGGACCGCGCTGCGAGTCCGAGTTAACGAGGTCCGGATAAACGAGCTTTTACTGTAATTGAACTTATTCCTAACGTCAAAACCTTGGGCGTTATATTTATTCAAAAATTAATGTGGAATGAACATGTGGAAATTATTGCATCCCGTTTAGCCAAAAGCTTGCGGTGTGCTTTGTAGACTCTGTGAGATGATACCACCTAAAGTTAAGCTGATCCTTTATAATGCACTATTCTCCTCTCATTTAATGTATTGCCACCTTATGTGGGGTACCACGTCAAAGAAAAATATTAGTAAATTATTACTGCTACAAAAAAAGGCTGTTCGTCATATCGCAAATGCACCATTCGAGGCACATACATCTGAACTATTTTCGAAGTTTAACATCGTTTGTCTACCAAGTTTATATGAAGTTAACCTTGCCCTTAAATACCAGAGGTATTTTAAGTATAACAATGAAGTGTTCTTGGGTTTGTGCAACCTAACAGAACCAACAGATATATCTTCCAACATTAGGGAAAGAAAGAGATGGCTGCTACCACTCTCCTGCACAAATTACGGATCAAATCGTTTAACCAATCGCGTCCCATCCTTATTAAATAAACTACATGAAAACGGTGTCGATATATCTGAAATTACTAGGAAAACAAATACGAGACGTCCTAATTCAAATTGAGTCATTATTTTGATAGTGTTCCTTTGACTATGACAAGTCACTACTTACCTCCTTTAATTAAGTGGTTTTAAGTTTTAATAACATGCAAGAGTACTTGTGCTTCTATGCGGTTATAAATCTAGACCTCAACAACAATTACAAGACTTTTTTTTTTTAATTTTTTTTACCACGTGTAACATTTTCGCATATAGGATGTAACCTGCAAGATAATTATACACACCTTTATTTGCTGTCTGTGTTTTCGTATGTTAATAGAATGTAATATGATAAATTTTAACCTTTCAGCAATTGAAAATAATTATGTATATCTGATATATATAATTTGTACTAACTAAACAAACTGTTTTGTAACACTGATTGTATATTTCACCTTACACATTTTCACTTATACTCTGTCATTGATTGTACATTGCACACACTAAAGTGTACAAACTTTATTTTACTATGTCCCCATTGTCATGAATATGGGCAAGAACCTTGTCAAGCTGCAAACAAGCAGCTTTTAGTTCTAGTCCCAGCGTTCATTTTTTGTAAATGAATGAATGGGAAATAAAGATTGATTTGATTTGATTCAGATCAAGCAGTTCGTGCGTGAGGAGGTCGCCCGACAGCCCTCCATTTTATCGAGCACGCCCGAGCCAGCACAGGCACAACATCTGGCCCCAGTAATACGACAAGTTATAAAGGAAGAGGTCACTGACACTTTGCCATTCGCTCGTCCGCCACCACCAGAGTCTGCGCCCTTGTCGTACATGCAAATCGTCACTGCCGGGTCACCTCGTCAACCAACCTATTCTTCCACGTTGGCACCCGTTCGGCCACCACCAGTTCCGTTAAGCTGCTAAGTGTGGACAGCTGGACTAGTTGGTTGTGATTAGTATTATGAAACATCGTTCCAGCGCACAATAAAACACGGACGAGAAGAGAAAGACAACACTAACGCCGGTCCCCACGTTTTCAAATCCATGGCGCACTGTGGATAGTCGCCCTATATGTTATTCTTGCGGTTATGTAGGACATGTGGCACGTTTCTGTCGCCATCGCCCTCCTGTTCTAATACAGTGTAGACCGCTTATAACCTAAGTCGACGGAGTCGCTAATATCCGACTATAAGTGGTACCGCACTATAACCAAAACAACTATTTTATTGCGATAATGGACAATCCAGGAGCATTTATGCTGTTGCTGTCATCGTGCTCTAGGTTCCGTATTCGCTTAATAAATAAATTAACAAGCACGGTGTCACGTGCGCACAAGCAAACATGAACACATCTCGCTCGTTGACCGCGGAAACGAACTGTCAAAACGCTCGAGTGACGAAGCACGGCGAGCGAATTGACCGTCGTGCTATCATGCCTCTCGCTTCAACGCGACCTATAAGCGGTGAAAACACGGAGCGCGGCGGACTTTCCCCGTCGCAGATTGCTTTCAAGATAGGGCCAAGGCGATCGTATCGCCGAAGTGGATCATCGCTGATTACGTCCTGCTTCGGTCCACTGAAACCGTTCCGCATTGTTTTGCTGGCGAAAATCCTCTTTTTCTGTTAACACCAGTCTCGAACGCAAGTTTCGGATTCTCTGAACGCCCGTGATGCGGCCCGATTTCCGTCTCCACATACATGATCACTTTCCTTTTATATGCGGCATCATGATGAACTCAGTACTTCATGCTGATAGAGCAGACGCAGAGAACGTGAAGACAGACGGTAGACTACTGCCTAAGCACATGTACTGCAGCACATGGAGGAAGCTACGGTAGCTAGGCTTGAGAGTAGCTAGGCTCGACGCGCGTGCGAGGCGGCCATTTTGAAATGCCGACGGCTATATGGTAACGCGGATTTAGGGTCGTACTCGATTCTAACGCGCACGCAATTTTTGGACCTGTTTTATCGGGAAAAAAGTATGTGTTAGATTCGAGTAAATACGGTATTTGTGGCTTGAGGGGAGCTTTTGCCGTCTAGGTTGACTGCCGAACTTCCAGGCAGCAGCACTGTAACCGGTATTTCATGTCCCGCAACTGCACTATAAACTTTGGAAAAAACACAGCGCAAAAAAGACACGGACACGAGAGAGCGACACTCACACAGCGCTGACTTACACACAGCAAGTCAGCGCTGTATGCGTGTCGCTCTCTCGTGTCCGTGTCTTTTTTGCGCTGTGTTTTTTCCAATGAATCACCAACACGCTCAAGCTTCCACGCTAAATGCACTATAAGCGTATGCGTATACATCGAGTGCTATGGGAAAATTAACGGGAGTCTGAAAAGACCGTATTACATCTGGTCCTTCACTATAAGCGGTTACGTTATAAGTGGTCTATAGTGTAGATGCCGCAGTTCCCGAGGCACGAACTGCGTCGTCGTCTAAAAATTCAAGTCCTTGAATTTCTCCAGGAAACCTCATTGAAGTTTTTGTGGACGGCTTTCATATACCTTGCGCTTGTGAACACTGGTGCTGCCATTTCAGTGATTCATGTAAAACTTTGCCGCTTGCTTCGGAAGGTTACCACGATGTCAACGGGATCATCCCTCCGTACTGACAGCGCACACCATATTTAACCGTTAGCCGCCTGCACAGCCGCGTCGTAATTCAAGATGTTGTGTATCCCATTGAGTTTCTTGTTCGCATGTCATCCTCGGTTGGGATTTTCTCTCTCGCCATCATGCTGTTATTGACTGTGCTCATGCTGAGGTGGCTTTCTCTGCGTTGTGTTAAGCGTCAGCTGCACCGACATTGGAAAAGTTGTTTGCCGTTGACGTTACGAATATACAGTTAAACCTGCTTATAACGAACCTCCATATAATGAATTCCTGGATATAACGAAGTTTTTCTATTCCCCGCCATTACTCCATAGAAGCACATGTATTTGAGACCTCTACGTAATGAAGTGGTCGCAGGAAACCCCCTCGAAATAACGAATTTTCCCCGCCGACAACCTAGTGATATTGTCCCAAATTTTGTCATTTTAGCGTGAGCAGCAACCGGAAGCACCTTCTCCGCCGCGACGGAATGCGAAGCAGCGGCATCGCGCTTGGCGTGCTCGAATTCACGACGATTGCAAGGCGAGAGTGAGCGCACGTGTGCTTGCGTGCGAGCGTGCACTAGGCGGGCCTGCATCCCTCAACCCGGCGATCTTGCCGCCGCGGGCGTGACCTTTCCCCCTCCCTTCATTCAAACCTCATCCCGCCACTTGCTGCAGCTGGCCTAGCCCGCCAATCCTTTTCCAGTTGATGTTGCCGAAGGAAAACAAACAAACATTTTTTTTCTCCAAAAATTGGTCCAAAAATTGCCTGCACGTTAGAATTGAGTACAACCCTAAATTGCACTACCATATCGCCATCGGCATTTCAATATGGCCGCCTCCTACGAACTTCGAGCCTAGCTCCCGTAGCTTCGACCATGTGCTGTAGTATGTGTGCTTAGGCATTAGTCTACCAATTTAGTTAAACAGCGAATATTTACAAGTTTACACGGCCGATAAAACCTATCCTTACTTCGTATAGCTGTCTGCTAATTTGCTGCCGCAATCGATGCTTCGCCTATCGGGCAAAACTGGGACTTTTTTGTTCATCGCAACTGTATTGCGAGTATCGCAAATGTATTGGGAGTAAACCTTGAGCGATGGTTGTATTTCTGTATGAAAGCATGAGATGTGCGGTACTGTAAAGGTTTTTTTTTTTTTATCTTTTGGTCACGGAAAACGGGTGCGCATTACAATTGAGGGCGCGTTAGAATTGAGTAAATATGGTAAGCGTTTCTTTTTTGAATTTTCATGCCGAACCTGCATATAACGAAATCCTCTTTATAACGAAGTTTTTTGGGAATTTGTCAATTTCGTTATATCCAGGTTTAACTGTACCACGCAGTAGTACAGCCCTTGTCCCCATGCTGTGCCATTGTTGGCGAGTCCACTTTCTCTTTACACCCTCCGAGACCGTTCAACACCACAGGAATATCATGTTGCCATTTGCCGTTCTCGACATGTCCAACAGTGCTACATCGCCCAGTTGTGTATGTTTGGCTCCGCCATCGACAACGAACTTGCAGAGTGGCACCACAAGAAACTTCTTGCATGTCTACGCCTGTTTCATGGCTCGTTTGATTCCGCACGACTGGAGGACTGCGAAAGTAATCCCGGTTTTCAAAAAAAGCAACCGCTCATACCCGTCAAACTATCGGCCCATATCGCTGACATGCGTTGCATGTAAACTAATGGAACACATCATATATTCCCACGTCGCCAGTCATCTCGATAATAATTCCTTCTTTTTCTGCAAGCAGCACGGCTTCCGCCCCGGGTTGTCATGTGAAACACAATTATTCGAATTCACTACAGACCTGAACTTGAACTTGGATTCGTCTTTTCAGACCGATGTCATTTACATTGATTTTTCAAAGGCATTTGATCGCGTAGCTCATCGTCGTCTCATGGCCAAACTCAGTTGTCTTAATCTTGACCCGCTTACCTTGTCATGGATCAAAAGCTTTCTAACAGCACGATCTCAGTTCACAGTCATTGGCGGGAAGCTATCAACAGCCGCACAAGTAGTATCCGGTGTCCCTCAGGGATCAGTTCTTGGCCCGCTTCTCTTTCTTATCTTCATAAATGACTTGCCATCTGGAATAACGTCATCTATTCGCCTCTTTGCGGATGATTGTGTTTGAGATTCGACAATACAACAGTAGTGATCAATCATTATTACAAAGCGACCTGAACCTAATCGAAACGTGGTGCTCGCGCTGGTTGATGGTGCCTAATACCTCGAAGTGCAAATGCATGGTTGTTTCACGCAAAAAAAACTAATCTGATCTTTCAGTACTCCCTTAATTCTACAGCTCTATCACATGCTAGCTCGTACCGATACCTAGGCGTCCTCATTAACACTAAACTGACGTGGTCGGAGCACATCTCGAGTGTTGTAACTGATACCTCAAGGTCACTGGGCTACTTAAAAAGAACACTACGTCTGTCCTCCCCGGAAATTAGAAAAATAGCCTATGAAACCTTCGTTAGGAGCAAACTCGAGTATGCTTCTCCCATTTGGAGCCCCTACCAAGATTATTTAATTACCTCTCTCGAGTCGGTCCAAAATCGTGCTGCCCGATTTATTTCATCAAACTATAATACACGCCAGCATAACCCACATCAAATCATCTCTTGAACTACCCCCTTTAGCAGTAAGAGCCAGAATCTCACGACTCAGTCTGTTCCATAAGCTACATCACAACTTTTCTCACCTGCGTGGTACACTGTTACTGCCACCCGCTCGAACTTCTCGCCGCCTGTTCAACTCCAACAGCGTCCAACTGTTGCATTCAACAAATCATTTCTTCCCGCAGCCATTGAAGACTGGAATTGCCTTCCCGAAGCAGTTGCTCTTGAGAGAAATCCAGAAAAATTCAGGCAGTCCTTAACTACACTCTTTGTTAAATAACTTGAACTACGCATTCTTTGTTTTCTCGCACCATTTATGTTACAGACGTTGTCCAATAGAAAATATTGATTTCCATTTTGCTTTGCACACTTTGACTTGTATTTGAACGTCCGGTTTTGTGTCACCCTCTTATTATAAAGTATCTATTCATTTGTTAGCTTATTCCTAATTACAGTAAAAGCTCGATGATACGAATCTCACGGGGTCACGAAAAATATTCGTATTAGCCGAAATTCGTATCATCGAAATACAATTAAAACTACTGTCGAATCTCGATAATTCGAACTCGAAGGGGCCCGAAAATTCCGAAAACGTCCGAAAAAGGACGTATTTTTGAAGTATTCGTGCACCATAGCACGATGCACGAACGGTGCGAGTCGTGAAATATCGCAGCGCGCAAGCGCATAGCAAGCGCGGGCCACGAAACTGCCCACGCCGGCTAACGGTCGCTTCCCGATAACGACAGAGAACGAAGCTTCAGGGAGCGAGCGGGCGGCGCCGGCACACGGGTGCGCACGGAGACCGTCGAAGGTGAGGGAGGAGGGCGGCAGGGAAGCGGATTTGGCCGTGTCAACTCCGCCGCTTCGGTGGCTCCCCTCGCCCTCCCTCTAAACTCCCTCGTAGCTCTCTCACCTTCGACTCCGTGCGCACATCTCCGTGCCGCCCGCCGCCATGCTGGCGCCAGCTTATTTTAGCCGCCCCCTGAAGTTTCGTTTTCTGCCGTTATCGGGAAGCGAGCGTTTGCGGGCGTGGCAGTTTCGTTGGCCCGACTGTGCCTCCGCCGCTGCTTCCCTCTGCGCTGCTGCCGCAGCGTGCAAGGTCAACATGTGACTAAAAAATAGAGGAGAAGGGTTCACTGCCATTTTATCCGCGTGGCTGAGACGTCGGCACTAGTGTGTGCTAGAACACTCTAGTCGGCACGTACACGCTTGTTCCGGCGCGATGCAGAAACGGCGACCTTGCAATTTGAGAGAGGGGGAAATTTGCGCCGCGGGTTCTTTTTTTTTTTTTTTTCCCCCGTTCCTTCGCGCATGGCATTGAGAGGTCTCCCCTGAGCTTTTGCTCTATGGCGGTGTCGGAGCAATGCCGGTCGGAGGCGCCGCAGCGTTATTTGGCGCGCTGCTAAGAGCATTGTCGGTGCGCAGTATGTTCGAAATAAGCGTATTCGAATTAACGAGATTCGACTGTAGCTAAATTAAAGAGCCAGAGGTGAACTCACTCAGGCACATGTACGTAAAAAGCATTTATTTCTTGAAGCGCTACTGCTTCAAACTCTTCGAGCCCAGTCGCGGAGTCCGCGCTGTCCGGCGCCGCGCCTCCGCACCAAAAGAGAAGGAGAGAAAGCGCGTGACTGCGCGCTGTTCTCTTTCGCGGCCGTCGGTGGGGCGGCGTTTATTCGTATCAACCGACGCAGGCTGAAAATCGATTCGTAACAACCATTCTCTAGCACGTTACAAAGTAATGGGGCTCGGCCGGGACCACAGAAAAATTCGTATCATCCGGAAATTCGTATTAGCCGTGATCGTATCATCGAGCTTTTACTGTACTTGCTCCATCCCATCCTTGTGTTTGATCGTTTTTTTCTTGCCTTGTGTTTTTCACTGCTCATTACTGTATCATTATAAGTGAACAAAATGACAAAAAAAATTTGTGTGTGTGTGCTCTGTATTTGTAACGTAGTTGGCTCTTTGTTAAATAGCATTCGCTCCATTATTTGTCATTTCAATACTGCCCCCCCCCCCCCCTTATGTAATGCCCTGTTAAGGGTCCTTAAGGGTTAATAAATGATGATGATGATTGCCAGAAGACGTCATTAGGCCGCATGCACACTGTTCTCCATCCGATTGACACCGGCTCACAAGCGCCTCTGCGACAGCGACCTTACCGCGTATCCCTTGCTGAGTGTCGTGTGATCTCCGAACAAGTCAACAACATGCTTCAGCACGGCATCATTCAGCCATCCTGCAGTCCCTGGTCGTCGCCTGTTATTCTTGTCAAGAAAAAAGACAGCTTGATCCACTTTTGCATCGATTACCACCAATTAAAGTTACCCACAAAGATGTGTGTCCTCTGCCACGCATCGATGATGCCCTGGACTGCTTGCCAGAAGCCGAATTCTTTTCATCACTAGACTTAAGCTCCGGTTATTGGCAGGTCCCTATGGCACCATCCAATCACCCGAAAACTGCCTTCTTCACTCCCCATGGGCTGTACGAATTCAATGTTATGTCCTTCCGCCTATGTAATGCCCCAGAAACATTCGAAAGCATGATGTACAGTGTCTTGCGAGGCTTGAAATGAAATACATGCCTGTGCTACTTGGATGATGTCGTTTTCTCCCCTGATTTCGATAGCCACCTCCGTCGTCTTTACGAGGTATTAAGCTATTTGACACGTGCAGGCCTTCAGCTTAACATCAAGAAGTGCCGCTTCGGAGCTCGCAAACTTACCATACTGGGCCACATAGTCTTGAAGAACGGCGTCCTTCCTGATCTGTAGAAACTTCGCAAACAAGGTAGACGTAATCCTTGGCGAACTAAAAAAGATGTCTGCTGGCCAGACTGAAGTGGTAAATGAAGTGCAAGAGCTTAAGCTCTTGCACTTCATTTGCTCTTGAACTGTTCTCAATTGAACTCTTGAATTGAACTCTTGAACTCTTGAATTGAGCTCTTGAACTGCTCTCAAAGGATCAGAAAATTATGAGTCTGACTACGCGTCTCAGCGCCTTAGAAACTCACTGCGAAAGTCTGTCTACACTCCGCAGTGATCTAGAGATGATTCAAACCACTTCAGCTGCAACGACTCGTTTAGTTAGTGTGCTAGAGGCACGTCTAGATGACGCGGAAAATCGCTCTCGGCAAAACAACTTACTTTTCTATGGTTTACCCGATACTAACCCCACTGAAACGTATTCGCAAACAGAAGACTTAATCATTCGCCACTGCTCTGACCACCTTGACACCCAGTTAAGCCCTAACGACATCGAACGTGCCCATCGCCTCGGACGACACTCCAAGGACAGGAAACGCCCGATTATTGTTAAGTTTACATCCTTTAAAACTAAAGAATCAATTCTTTCTAAAGGTTCAAAATTCAAAGGTAGCAACTACAGCGTCGGTGAAGACTTTTCACGCCGCATTCAAAACTGCCGGAAACAACTTGTCGCATTTGCGAGGGCGAAGTCTGTGCCTTTTTCCCTGAGATTTAAAACTTTGCATATTGGCCCAAAACGTTACGTCTTTGATGAAATTACAGCATGTGTAAAAGAAATATCTTAACAATCAACTCATCCTTGCCGTTCATTGCGCTATCCTCCGCCTACTCCACGCGCCAACGTTTCGCTATCAGTAATCTTTACCAACATTCTCAGCTTCCTGCCTAAACACGATATCGCATCAAACCTTGTAACTTCTTCAGGCAGCAATCTACTTATATTAACCGAAACGTGGTTGAACAACAATATCACTGACTCAGAAATTCTGTTTGACCTGCCTAATTTTCATCTTTTTCGCGCCGATCGCAAAGATTCTCGCGGGGGAGGAGTTCTAATTGCAGTCAGCGAACAATTGTCTTGTTCTGCCATTAATGTCGCGTCAGACTTAGAAATGTTGTGGGTTATGTGTCGCGCTTCACCACTGACGCTATTAATTGGTGTGTGTTATAGGCCACCTCACAAAAGTCCCGACTTTCCCCGCAAGCTTCAGAATGCTCTAAATCAACTAGTTTCAAAGCACCCTAAAGCACACGTCCTACCATTCAGGGATTTCAATTACCCCAATATCGACTGGAGTAATCAACCTCACCCCATAGTTAGTCAAGAAGAGCCGAATGACTTCATTGACATTTGTCTTAATTTTAACTTGGCCCAAGTTGTATCCGAACCGACACGCGTCGCAGGGGAAGCTGCTAACACTCTGGACCTCATACTGACCACTCATCCAGACAGCGTTAATTTCATTACATTCCTCCGAGAAATCAGCGGCCATAAAGTAATTCATGCCAATTTTAACTTCTCACCTGAACTAA
The DNA here is from genome assembly GCF_013339745.2 of Dermacentor silvarum. NCBI lineage: Eukaryota > Metazoa > Arthropoda > Arachnida > Ixodida > Ixodidae > Dermacentor > Dermacentor silvarum. Next base: position 419,974,849 of record NC_051154.1, read on the forward strand.
AACAAACTTCCCAGAAATGTATTAGGCTCTACGATAAGGGAAACTACGAAGCATTCAACTCAACTAAAAAACTTTCTGTCGGTCTTTGAAACGACCTATCTTTCCAGAAGTGTAAATGAGAACTGGACTCTTATCAAACATAAAATTTTCGAACTAACGAATAAATACATCCCGTCGTGCAGTTTTCGAAAGAGTAATCAGAAACCCTGGTTCACAAAGATACTAAAAAGGCTCGAAAACAAGAAAAAACGCGCATTTCGCACAGCTAAGCGCCACGCAAACCCACACGCGTGGGAAAAGTATAATGAAGCTGAGCACGCATACTTGGCCGCGATTGGAAGTGCTAAGCGCTTATTTTACGAAGTAAAGCTACCAAAAATGATAGTTGACAACCCTAAGGAATTCTGGAAGGTGATAAACCCAAAGGAAGCGCGCTGTAACCTTTACCAATGATGCTGGTGAAATCATGACTGATACCAACTGTGCAGACACCTTTAACACTGCCTTTTCATCTGTTTTTACCAATGAATCCGAAGCACCCATGTTTTACATTACCACCTATTATTACTACAACCATCCAAGCCATAACGTTCAGCAGTAATGGGATTTCCCGCATAATAGATAAAATAAAAAATTCATCTGCCGCTGGCATAGATGACATTAATCAAAAATTTTGAAAAACGCAAACCTAACCTGCTCCAGTATTTTCTGTTTATTGTTTTCACAATCACTCTCTGAAGAATCCATTCCAGACGACTGGAAAGTGGGGAAGGTCATCCACAAAACAGGTAATACTGATTCACCTCTTAATTATCGGCCCATTTCATTAACAAGTATACCCTGCAAAATCATGGAACATGTCATTTACTCCCAAATCATGCAATTCTTAGATTCCAATAATTTCTTCCATCCGTCACAGCATGGTTTTCGTAAGGATTTTTCGTGCGAGACTCAACTAGCCATTTTTCTTCCATGACATTCACGCCAACCTTGATACTAATCTACAAGCTGACGCTATCTTCCTAGACTTCGCTAAGGCGTTTGATAAAGTACCTCACCAACACTTGCTTCTTAAACTTTCCCAGTTGAACCTACATCCAAACATCATCGCATGGATTAACGAATTCCTCACGCATCGTTCTCAATCTGTTTTCATTAATAACCAACTATCAAACCTGCTCCCAGTCGCCTCCAGCGTCCCGCAGGCTTCTGTCCTCAGTCCCTTGTTATTCCTCATTTACATTAACGACTTACCCCAGCGCGTATTTTGTCATATCCGCTTGTTCGCTGATGATTGCGTTATTTATCGATTAGTAACTAGCCCTTCTGACCAAGAATCCCTTCTGGCAAACCTCAACCACATGCTAAACTGGTGTTCGCAGTGGATGATGACACTCAACCGTAACAAATATAAGTACATGTCTTTTCACTGCCGTCGCAACCCTTTTGTCTTCGAATATACCGTTTCTAACTCCCTTGTTGACCTCGTCCAGTCTTACAAATACTTAGGTATCACCATTTCTGATTTATTTTAGCGTCTGCACGTGACTAACCTGATATCATCGGCTAATCAAACACTAGGTTTCCTGAAGCGTCACCTGCGGGATGCCCCTCGACACGTCAGACTACAAGCATACATCTCCCTTATCAGAACTAAACTGGAATACGCATCGGCCATCTGGAACCCTCATCAAGCATATTTAACAAATGCCATCAAAGCGGTACAAAACCGGGCTACCAGATTTATTCACTCTTCATACTCGTATGACGTTAGCATATCATCTCTCAAATCGCAATCAGGTTTGTGTAATCTTTCTGCTCGCCAGTTGCATTGCCAGTCTTGTTTTGTATCACAAATTCTTTTATTCGCCCCTAAGACAAGAACCATACATCTGCGCACCCCCAGCCACGCAGATCCCATCGCATCGGTCACCCTCTGAACGTTTTGCGTCTATGAGCCCGTACTACTACCTTCATGAACTCATTTTTTCCACGAACAGCAACCGACTGGAACGACCTTCTCCACCATATCGCTGCCATAACCTGTCCATCGACATTTTCGACTGCTGTAAACGCCTGCATCTTGTAAACCCCACCCCTTATGTAACACCCCAATAGGGGTCTTTAAGGAAAATAAAGTGATGATGTGATGTGCTGTTGCTGAATTCCCGAAACCTACCACCATGAAAGCGCTTCGCAGCTTTCTCGGTCTGCGCTCATACTTTCGCCACTTTGTGAAGAACTTCGCCTCTATAATAGCACCACTGACGAAGCTGCTTACCAGCGATGGATATCTGTCTGGTTGGTCGCCGGCATGTGATGAGGCTTTCAGAACATTACGTCGTCTCTTGACTTAACCGCCCATTAGCAGGGAAGAAGTTTGGGCGTGTTGGTGGGTCATTGTAATCTTAACTGGGATTCATAGCGCTAAAACGACACAAGGACGAGGAAGAACACGGGACGAGCGCTAATTTAGCGCTCGTCTTTTTTTAGCGCTCGTCCCGTGTTCTTCCTCGTCCTTGTGTCCTTTTAGCGCTATGAATCCCAGTTAAGATTACATTAACCGCCCATTCTATGTCACTTTGACTCTACCGCTCCAACCGAGGTAAACACGGATGCTAGTGGGATCGGACTTGGTGCAGTCATTGCCCAACGAAAGCCGAGCTTCTCTGAGTACGAGTTACCTGTGCGAGTTGTGCCCTCACCAAGGCAGAGTACAAGTACTCGGTTACCGGGAAGGATTTGGCAATTGTCTGGGCATTGCAGAAATTTCACCCTTACTCGCACGGCCATTCGTTTGATGTCGTCACCGATCACCATTCGCTCTGTTGGCTGGCTTCATTGAAGGATCCGTCGGGTCTACTTCCATGCTGGGCGCTACATTTACAAGAATTCGGTATTCGCGCCATTGACCACTCAGGACGCAAGCACGCCGACGCACTTTCCCGCTCGCCCGTGCCTTCCGACTTTGCGCCCGTTTCCCTTTCCGCAACTTCCTTTGCTAGCACCAATATCACTGACATGCCTTCAGAACAGCACAAAGATCTTTGGATAGCCTCGCTGATCGACGTTCTCTCTACGCCTTCGACGACCCCAGCCCCACAGCTCTCTCATGCCCTTCGTCGCCAAGTACCTCATTATGCGCTCCGGGACACCATGTTGTACTGCTGCAACTATCAGCCAGATGGTCTAATATAGCTTCTTGTTATACCTCGCCATTTGTACTCTGATGTGTGCATGCACTTCCACGCAGACCCACAAAACGCGCACGCTGGCATTTTGAAAACCTATGATAGACTTCGTCAGCCATTCTACTGGCGTGGAATGTACACATACGTCTGCAAGTACATTCATTCCTGCAGTGAGTGTCAATGCCGGAAAACAACTTGTCACACGCCTGGCCCATTACAACCTTTGTCGCGTCCAGCTCGCCCGTATGATAGAATCGGCATAGACCTGTACGGGCCCCTTCCTTCCACCCCTGCGCGCAGTCTGTGGATTATTGTGGTCGTCGACCATCTCACTCGATATGCTGAAACCGCTGCTCTTCCAACAGCTTCAGCAAGTGATGTTACCTCGTTCATCTTGCGTAGCTTCATTCATCACCACGTCGTGCCACGCGAGCTGCTTAGCAACTGCGGGCGTGTGTTTCTTTTGCAAGTCGCCCAAGAGCTTCTCAGCGAGTGCAACACTATTCATTGCACCACTAAAAGCTATCATCCACAGACTAACGGCTTGATGAAGCGCTTCGAACACTCCATGAGATGCTCTCCATGTACCGTGTACTTCGACCATTTTATTTGGGACTTGGTGCTTCCATTCATGATATATGCACACAACAGAGTCACACAAGCCACCACTGAATTTTCCCCTTTCTTTCTACTATACAGACCTGAGCCATCGTCCGCACTGGATACTATTCTTCCATACCACCCGGATGCATCCGAATACCGCCAAGCCTCAAAACTCGCTCAATGTGCCAAAGAGCGCCGCCAACTAGCACGCTCCTTTACATTCGTGACACAAGGTTTTCAAACAGAACGCCTTGACCCGGCTAAACCTGCCCCTACCTTCCCAGTTGCTTCATTCGGCTGGCTTTCAATTCCATGCCAGACCCCTGGTCCCTCCCACAAGTTTGCAGCAAAATATCACGGTCCCTACCGCATTGTTTCATGCATGTCACCGGTGAACCCCATTGTAGAGCCTGTGACACCTCCCACCGACAGATGCTGCTGCGGTCGTGAAACAGTCCACGTGAGCCACTTAAAGCCCTACTACGAAACTCTTGAACTTGCATCGCCTTGAGTCACCAGGATGGCTCCTCTTCACCGCCGGGGCCAATGTAGTGGGGAAGAGAGCCGGGAACTATAGAGAGAAGACGAAGAAGTCCGGCAGCCTGGAGAGTGCGGGACAGCGACCGGCACTCTTGGGCCAAGGGTGTTGTTGCGTAGCCCTGCACGTAAATAAACCCCCTTATTACGCAACTGTTTCCGTCGGCCACCTTGGAACAATCCAACGTGCAGCTGAGCAGTTTTTGTGGAGACACCCGACCAGTCACCAGGAAGTTCACAGCCGCTGTGAAGCTTGGGGAAGAGGAGAGACAGCTACCACTGTTTGTGGTAAAAGGGCAGTGCCCCACACTGTTCAGTAGAAGTAGGATGAAGGAATTTCAGTTAGGAATCCTCAAGCCAGAATCCATTTTTTCCATGTCATATGCAGAAGCAGTGGACCATTTTCAGGAAGTGTTTTCCGAAGGTTTAGGCACGTTCCATGAGGTTAAGGCTCGCATCATGGTGCCACAAGATGCTAAACCCAGATTCTTCAAGCCCCAGCAATCCCCTTTGCTGTGAAAGATAAGTTTGAAGAGTCGTTGCAGAGACTGGACCGTCAAGGCGTGGTCCGACCAGTGAAGACTACCAGATGGGCAGTGCCTGTTGTTCCAGTGCTGAAACAAGATGGGCAGTTGCGCATATGCAGGGATTTAAAGATGAGCGTCAATCCCATAGCACTTGTGCAAACGTATCCCGTGCCGCGCATAGATGAATTGTTCACAAGGCTCCAGGGAGGAATAAGATTCACAAAGCTAGATCTGAAGGACACCTACCAGCAGATCGAACTGGAAAAGGAATCACAGGAGTTCGTCACTATCAATACTTCCAAAGGCTTGTTCCAATACACGAGACTGCAATTTGGGGTCGCAGCAGCACCAACAATATTTCAACAGGAAATGGAAACTCTTCCGAGTGGTCTTGATCATGTCGCAGTCTACTTCGATGATATCTTGGTAACGGGCGACAGCGACGACGAACATTGGGCAAATGTCTGCAAGGTACTAGAGTGCTTGCAAGAGGTGGGCCTGAAGCTAAAATTTGCAAAATGCAAGTTTGTTTTACCTGAGGTTCAGTACTTGGGTCACATAACAAGTGTTGCTGGGCTACGTCCAGATCCCGCCAACACTGAAGCAGTGGGGAAAGCTCCCACACCCCGAGATGTGAAAGAGTTTCAAAGCTACTTGGGTTTGGTGAATTTCTACAGAAAGTTTCTCCCAAAGAATCTGTCAGATGTACAACAACCATCGAACAGCTTGCTGACCATGGGGACCAAGTGGCGCTAGACTGCAGTCGAACAAGGTGCATTCATTAGGAGCAATGAAATGCTCACATCCACCCATGTCTTGGCCCATTACGACCCATCCAGACTAACTGTGGTAATCACTGGTGCTTCCCCTCACGCCCTGGGGGCGGTCCTGGCACAGAGAGAGACTTCTGGAGAAGAGCGTCCTTTGCGTCAAGAAGCCTCACTGCCGCTGAAGAGAATTATAGTCAACTGGATAAAGAGGCACTTGGACTTGCTTTTGGTGCCACAAAGTTCATGCAGTATCTGTGGGGACGGAAATTCGAAGCGGTTACCAACCACAAACCCTTGTTGGGTCTGTTAGGCGCTGGAAGGCCTATTCCTGAAACGTGCTCGCCGAGGGTTCCTAGCTGGGCGTTGCTGCTGGCGGGGTACAGCCTGAGCAGGATAAAGAGGCACTTGGACTTGCATTTGGTGTCACAAAGTTCATGCAGTATCTGTGGGGACGGAAATTCGAAGCGGTTACCGACCACAAACCCTTGTTGGGTCTGTTAGGCGCTGGAAGGCCTATTCCTGAAACGTGCTCGCCGAGGGTTCCTAGCTGGGCGTTGCTGCTGGCAGGGTACAGCCTGAGCGTTAGGTCTGGAGGCCTGATAGCCCATGCAGATGGGTTGAGTAGGCTCCCCCTGCTAGCAACAGGATGTTCTGCAGGGGCTCCTGCGGAGGCATTCATGCTTGAAGGTGTCTATCACCATGTTCTTTCATCAAAGGTGGTTGCGGAAGCCACTGCAAGAGACCCGGTGCTATCGAGAGTACTACAGGATTTGTGGTCTGGTCAGGTTCTAGACATGAAATCAGAGAGGAGGGGTGGGGGGGGCATATGCGTCCCGATTCAATGAGTTGAGTGTGCATCAGAACTGTGTGCTGTGGGGAAACCGTGTTGTGGTACCCTCCAGCTTCCAAGGGGAAGCTACTGCACGAGAGCCACCCTGGGGTCACGAAAATGAAAACCATTGCACGAAGTCACGTGTGGTGGCCATCGTTAGACAGCATCATCGTAGCCACGGTACACCTATCATTCTTCTTGGCGATTTCAATTTCGCCGATATCTCCTGGGATAAAAGCAGTGGCGCTTCCACATCACTCACCTCCGAGGGCACGCGCTTCATAAACTTGTGCAACGACTTCAATTTAATGCAGCTTGTGAAACGGCCCACGTGCACCACTTCTTCAAGTCTGTTAGATTTAGTTCTAACCACTGAGCCTGATTATATTTGCAGTTTAACGCACCTGCCCGGTCTTAACGATCACTGCATGCTCTCGTTCAAATGCGACATTAAATCTGTACGGAACGCCAATTCTACCAAGGTAATTTTCGAATACAAAAAGGCTAACTTCGACTCAATTAATGTCGAATTGGAATATTTCTGTTATGAATTCTTACACAGCTTTCACAGCGTTCAGTTGAACAGAACTGGTCTAAGTTCAAAGACTAAGTCTTATTACTAATAGATAAGTATGTTTCACGGCGTAGTGTTCATTGTTCTTTCCGTTCCCCTTGGTATACGTCTACGCTGAACCGCCTTCGCAAGAAGAGAGAGAGGTATCGTAGTGAGTCACTTTACGATAGCAGTGAAAGGTGGGCAGTGTACCACAACACCGTGTTAGAGTATAAACAGGCACTTAGGGTAGCTAAAGACAATTTTTTTACCTCTACACTTCCATCTTTGTTACAATCCAATCCACAGAAGTTTTGGGAGTATTTACTGGGCCAAAAAAACTGTAAGTTCAGCAATGCGATGAGCAAGGTGATATCATACCAAGCAATCAGTGCTGTATTGTTCTTCAAACCACTTTGTTGCCTCATTCTCGAATGACGTATCGTGCATTGCCCCCAAGCCTGCAGCGACTTCTTTTCCTATGATGGATCCAATGGCCAAACTAATACAGGCGGAAATAGTTTGAAGCGCAAATACACAGACACAAAAGAGCACATGAGACACAGACGAGCGCAAACTACCAACAAGGTTTATTGACCACCACACGTGTTTATACTATGTTCCCATTACCGCTGCACATGCGCACAGTGCCTTCTAAGAAAGGACAGCTCTTTATCGGACAGGTGTACAGAAGGAGTGCTGATACTGGCTGAGCCTAATGAAGATATCTTTTCAGCTTCTATTATCTCACGGGTGAGCCTATGGTCACTTCTGCTGACAACAGCACACTTTTCAAAAAGAGGTCTACATTGACAGGAACGGCAATGCATCGCCAACCAACCATCACGTGCCGTTTTCTTTACGTTTAGCGCGTGTTCCTTCAAACGTTCATTCAGACATCTCCCCGTCTGCCCTATTTATTGCTTGCCACATGTTAGCGGGATACTGTAGACTACATTAGTAGTACAGTGAACAAAAGGGTCTTTGTGCTGCTTATTGCAGCCTCTTTGATTACGAACGTACCTCTGATTGCAGAATTTAATGAGCTTTTGTGGTGCCGAAAACACAACATTAACTTTCGAACGGCCTGCTCGAAAGTTAACTATTTCCGATGTACAACCAACAGGCCCAAATCGCTATAATACAGGCAGTGAAGCCATCTTCTTCACCTGGTACCGACGAAATCACCGCAGTGTTCCTGAAGCACACAGAGATATTCATCAATAATCTTGTCACAAATATTTACTCAGTCATTGCAGTGTTCCCAGCTTCCTCACAACTGGAAGGTGGGGAGGGTGCAACCAGTTCCCAAGCAAGGTAACTTATCCAGCAGCCGTGCACTCTAGATGCGCTCACACTCCCTTGTATTGCTGCAGGTGGGCAACTATTTTCTTGTATTTTTAGCAATTTTTAGCTGATTGCATGGTAGTAACGGTTGCTGGCCTGCTCAACTGCACACTGTCCTTGTTCTTGCATTGTAATATTGTTTTTGCTACTACTTGGTTATCATGGAGCACCATAACACAGACGCTCTGACAGATTTCGCAAGAATACTAGGAGAAAAGGTGCCAAGTAGCATTAAGGAAGTTGTAAAGGTAATAACTGAAATGACTGCGAAGTTCACAACAGTCGTGCATGATCTCAAGAGTGAAATAAAGGCGCTTCACTCGTCGAACTTGGCCGTAAAAGCAGAGTTGACATCTGTCAGGGCGTCGATGGGATTCATAAACGATAGCTTTGAGGAATTCAAATCGGAAATCAGGGCTCTTAGAGCGGAAGTAAATCAAGTAAAAACCCTCACCCATGACCTTTAACAGGAAAACCAGCAACTTAACAAAGAACTGAAGGAAGTTAATAAGCAATTGGTCGAACTAAAGCAGTATGGAAGGAAGGATAACATTGAATTGAAAGGTGTACCTGCCGCAGAGAAAGAGGATCTTCGTAAAACAATCCAAACAATAGCTACGTGCTTACAAATAGAGCACACCAGCAGTGATATTGATGTTGCTCATCGGGTACCGACGAAAGGAAGTGGACCCGCAAATATTGTAGTAAAGTTCAGGTCCAGATCCTCACGTGACATGTTTTTGCAAGCAGCGAAAAAACATTGACTTAATGCTTCCATGCTTGGTTTTGTGGAAAACACACCCGTTTTTATAAACGAGCACCTCTGCAGAGAAAATAAGATACCGCTTGGGAAAGCTAACAAGCCAAGAAGGAAAACAAATGGAAATTTGCCTGGGTTTCCAACGGCAAAATACTCATGCGGAAGAGTGAAAACGCGAGGGTAGTGCATGTAACCTCTGAGGAAGATCTGGCAAAAATAGCATGATGCGATGTTTTTGACGTATGCCTGACGTATGACGTATGTCATCATGGCTAACGACAGTACATTGAAAACTGTGCGTGATTTTTCTGTATTTTACAGCAACGTACGCAGTATAAATAAAACCTGAACTTACTCCTGTCGCTTATCACACAACAGGAACAGACAAACGATATTATTGCTACTACAGAAACTTGGTTAAAAAAGAACGAAAACGTGCGTATTCCTGGATACAAAACAGTATCAGAAACGCGTGACTCAGCCTCTCGTGGAGGTGGTGTTGCTTTTTTTGTACGGTGCGGACTAAGATTTTCTGTTATACCGTATCTTACATTTTGCCTGCCACACATTGAAACTTTTATTTGATTGGAAAGCTCAGGACCACCGAGCTCAAGCAAACCCAATTTTTTAGATAAACTAGAGGAGATGATCATATTACTAGAAAAAAACTACACTCCTGTAGTAATCCTTGGTGACATAAATATTGACATTATTAATACAAACCACACTGAGTATACAAATGTCCTGCAGTCTTATAATTTCCGTAATTTAATCACTACACGCGTAACTTCTTCTTCGGCAACTCTAATTGATCACGTCTTGACAAACATATCAACAAATGTTGATACCGCATCCTTGAAGAACCTATCTCGGACCATTTGCCAATATTCGTCAGAGTAGGAATCCCTGTTATAGAAAAATGTAATAGTAGGAAGACGTTCATGAAAATTGATTACATTTATGCTCGGAACCTTCTGTTGACATGCAAAACAGACCTCATTTATCATAATGATGCGATACTGAATTCTCAAACTTAATTCAGGTATTAAAAGACATCTTAAAAAATAGTCAACGTGAATATAGTCAACGTGAATTTCTGAAGCATTCCTATGATAAACCTGTTTTTCCATGGATGACAAATCATATATTAGACCTGCTTAAGGCTAAAGACTACTGGTACCATAAGTGGACACACAACAAAAGCAATATTTACTACTTAAGTGAGTATAAAAAAGCCCGCAATATAACAGTATCGGCACTGTGTAAGCGAAAAAAAGACTATTACTCAGGACTGATTAAACAAGCTGCAGGTAACTCCAAGAGGATATGGCAGATTGTTAATGAAGTTATCTCCCAGTCTAGCAAGCAGAGCATTCTTCCTGATAATGTAACAGAAAGTACTGTTGAGAAATTTAATACGTATTTCACAAACATAGGCCCTAGACTAGCAGAGATACTTCCTGATCATACCTTGCCCACTTATTCTGTCACCCCTATAGTTAATTCTTTTGTTATGCATGACATTGATATGGAGGAGATACTTATTACTGTAAACAATCTAAGCACTGGGAAAGCAGCGGGACCTGATGGCATAACTGTGAGGCTAGTCAAAGAAAACATTGATATATTGGGTCCAGTACTACTCCGCTTATTCAATCACTCATTGCACACGGGAATCTATCCGTCAACGTTAAAGACTGCTAAGGTCACCCCGATCTTCAAAGAAGGAGACAAATCTGACCCATCTAACTATCGCCCCATATCTGTTCTAAGTGTTATCAATACCATCTTCTAAAAAATTCTAGCTAAACGTATACATTCTTTTTTTAAAAAATATAACGTACTCAGTCCACAACAACATGGCTTTCGACCTAATCATTCTACGTCTACTGCAGTACTTTCATCAACACAGGCAATAAACAATGCGCTTCATAATAACCAACTAGTAGCAGTTATTTTTCTCGATTTAAAAAAAGCCTTTGACACAGTTGATCTTATGACACAGTTGAACTTATGGCTTTCGCAACAACGTACTTGAATTCTTTCGTAGTTACTTTCACAATCGAAACCAAATTGTTGAAATAAACAAGGTAAGCTCATCCCCTCAACATCTGAGAACAGGAGTGCCACAGGGATCTGTGCTTGGTCCCTTGTTTTTTACAATATATATCAATGACCTACCCCAGATTTTAACGTCCGCTAATGTATTAATGTATGCCGATGACACATCTCTGATAATCACAGGTAACAACATCAAGGAAATAGAAGAAAAAACGCAAATAGAGCTTTCTAAGATTTCTGAATGGTTTCTTGCAAATAAATTAACAATAAATGCCAAAAAAACGAAATATATTCTTGTTCATTCACGTTCCAAAACCGTCAGTAGTGATTCTATCTCATTGTCTATAAATCAATGTCCACTCGAACGCACCGACTCACATATCTCGGCGTTATTCTCGACAAAAATCTTAACTGGCAATGCCACATAGAAGCCCTTTGCTCAAAGCTAGCATCTGGCTGTTATGCTCTTCTCAGGGCACGGGAACATTTTCAAATAGACATTCTCCGCATCTTGTATTTTTCATTTATTCAATCTCATTTAATGTACTGTATTGAGTCATGGGCATGGACTTACACAACGTACCCAGAACCTATTCGACGCCTTCAAAAACGAGCCGTCCGCACCATTCTTTCTCTCAGCGAAATGAAACAAGTAAACCAATCTTTGTCAAATTACAAGTACTGCCCTTTGATTCTTTGCGAGAAATAAATATGGTCAAATGCGTTAATATCATCATAACAATCATCCATTTCATGTATCAATATTACCTATGCCTGCTCGCCCAACACGAAATAAAACTTTTTGCAACTTCAATATACCACCGACAAGAAATATATATGGCCAGAGATTAGTGGAATTTATTGGCATAAAAATATGGAATGACTTACCATTTGAGGCAAAACAAAACAAAAATGTATCACATTGGTTAAAAAAATACTATCTTCAGCAAATGTCCGCGGAACCTGTCTGAATATGTTCATCCCATGTACGCGACAAATAGTATGTACTAGTTTACAAATATGTTTTGTATGCTAAGTTGCAAACGAGATTTTTTTTGTCGTACTAACCAAGTGTTCCTTTCATTCTTTACTGTTTTTCTATATGCTCTATGTGTTCGTTATATTTATTTTGTGCTATAAAGTGTCACTGACAAGATTACTAATACATATTTGTAAATGACCCCACTACTAGCCTTTGCCTAAGGGGTCATACAGTGTTTGCACACAATTTGTATTAACTTTGAAGAAAAATAAAAACTTGAACTTGAAAACTATAGACCCATCACATTAACCAACATTCCTTGTAAGCTGCTAGAACATGTAATATACTCCAATCTGGTAACTTTCCTTGGAAGTAACAACTTCTGTATGCATCAACACGGCTTCAGGAAACATTACTCCTGTGAAACCCATCTTCTTTTTACTAACGACCTCTTTAACATCCTTGATTGCGACTCCTTTCGTAGATTGCATTTTTCTTGACTTTCAGAAAGCATTTGACACCGTCTCTCACCACCTTCTTCTTCTAAAATGGAAAACCCTTAACATCGACCCCAACGGGCTTCAGTGGATTGAGTGCTTTTTATTAAATCGAAAGCAGTACGTCACGGCAAACAGCTATGACTCTCCTAATTCTACTGTAACCTCCGGTGTACCGCAAGGAACCGTTCTTGGGCCGTTACTCTTCCTAATTTATATTACTCATCTTCCTAACCACGTTTCCTTACAAATTATACTTTTTACTGACGATTGTGTAATTTACCGGGAGATAACTAAATCAGGCGACGTACTGCTGCTTCTAGCTGATCTGAACTACGTCCAAGCATGGTGTACTCAATGGCTAATGAAACTGAACGTAAATAAATGCAAAGTAATGAGAGTATATCAGAACAGTAATGCCTCCTGCCCTTTATCCTTACTTTCTCAATAATGCTATCTTAAAGGCTGTTAGCTCTATAAATACCTCAGCGTTCATATATCTAATACCTTGAAATGGCAAACTCACATAGATTTCGTGGCTAACAATGCTTATCGCATGTTAGGTTTCCTTTGCCGAAACTTTTCCTTGGCTCCCATCTCTTTAAGACTTATTTTATAAAACACTTGTAAGGTTGAAACTCGAATATGCCACCTGTATCTGGGATCCTCACTCTGCCTTGCTTACCTCTTCTCTTGAAGCTATTCAAAACCGAGCCACCCATTTGATCCTAATTACTCTCGCACAGCAAGTGTTACTGCAATGAAAATTCTCCTGGACCTGCGTGACCTTACGACACAAAGAAAAATGGCGCGGCTCGGGCTATTCAACAAAATATGCCATACCAATCATCACCTCAAGAATGCACTGCTCACTGCTCCTCATTGCATTTCAGCACGCACCCATCACAACTTCAAGGCCCACGTCCCAAGTTCGCGTACAAACCTGCACGCTTATTCCTTCATTCCAAGGACATCGACCAGCTGGAACCGCCTCCCCGCCTCCATTGTCAGCAACCCCGTTCCATCATCTTTCTAAACCGCGATTTCCACTTATTGAATTGAGCCCCACTCTTCTCTGTAACGCCCCACGTGGCATTGAGAGTATTGAAATAAATAAATATTGCCAACAACAACAGCGGCCATCGAGACCAGGCTTATGATACCTAGGCCGTTCAAAGACAGGGCCTGGTCAAGAATTCACGTGGACTACGCAGGACTTTATAGGAGCTCTCATTTTTTACTGTAATTGATGCATTCTGCAAATGGAAATAGATAGAAGAGTTTGCCGTTTTATCGCCCTCAGCGGAATGTACAATCGCATGCATGCGAGTCATGTTTGCGAATCAGGGCCTCCCAGATATGTAGTACCAAACAATGGCCCCGCATTCCTGAGTGAAGTGAAAGAGATATTCTTGAAGAAGAACGACCTGAAGCGGATGCTGGTACTGCTCTATCATCTTGCCTCTAATGGTGTTGTGGAAAGCTCTGTTCAAACAACGAAAGCAAAGCTACAGAATTTTGGCCATGGGGCACAGAATTGCACGAATACTGTTTGCATATCAGTCTACGCCAGAAGAGTTTGCCGTTTTATCGCCCTCAGCGGAATGTACAATCGCATGCATGCGAGTCATGTTTGCGAATCAGGGCCTCCCAGATATGTAGTATCAAACAATGGCCCCGCATTCCTGAGTGAAGTGAAAGAGATATTCTTGAAGAAGAACGACCTGAAGCGGATGCTGGTACTGCTCTATCATCTTGCCTCTAATGGTGTTGTGGAAAGCTCTGTTCAAACAACGAAAGCAAAGCTACAGAATTTTGGCCATGGGGCACAGAATTGCACGAATACTGTTTGCATATCAGTCTATGCCCCACGAGGTCACCAGGTGTTGCCCATCCGCGCTGTTGATGGAACAGAGGCTCAGGACAGCATTGGACCTGCTGCAGCCGGACCTAAGAAAAACAGTCCTCCAGAAACAACTCGCTCAGAAGAGGGACTAAGATCAAAGAGCCAAACCGATGTTGCCAGCACAACCAGGAGACGGGGTGTTTGCCAGGAATACCAGGTCCGAGCTGGATGCCCACTGTAGTCACCCAGGCCACACAATTCCCAGATGGAGCAACAGTTGACGATGGGCGACAATGAACCCGGCATTTGGATCATGCAAAGCCACAGTCAATACCTGACCGGCACAACCGTCATGGCTCCGGCACCTCCACTGAATGCCCAGAGCTACAGTTGCCGCTGTCGTCAGGGACCAGAGACACAGCTGACAGTGTTCTTCCTGAAGTGGCACCAAGTTTTCCAGACCAAGTACTTCCATCTGGCGAGCCCTCCCAACTGGAAGCCAGTGACACCATAAGATCACCGCACACAGAGTGCTCCTCGCCTCCTCCCTCACCTCGGCATCGTCAGAGCACTAGGGAATGCCATCTTGTGCTTTGGTTTTCTCCATGAACTGTAACTGCCTTTAACTTCTATTAAACTGTTGTGTTAAGGGGGGAGGAATTGTGGTAACTGCCAGGCAACGCTACTGATACTAAACTGTACAATAAAAGGTAGAGCACGTAACCTGTGCAGTCAGTGTGCCTACCTACGCCCCTCACTAGTGGTTACCTGTCCTCACTACCTACCGCATACCACGACCGCTGGCCCGGTCACCCCACTTTCTTAAAATGCTGAAGTGCACTTAAAGAAAGCAACTATTAGTTAACTCCTTAACTTGTAGTTAAGGAATTAAGTTAACTGATTAGTTTTAGTAAACTCGTTAACATTGCCAAGAATTCAATTCAGCAAGAGCATGCTTTACCTACAGCAAAGGGATGCAGGTCAACGACGATTTAAGTGCACTATGTTTTTTCCCACACGGTGTACCCAGAAGACCCAATTTCTGATGGAAAAAATGGTGCCTGTTTATATGATTTAGCGTGGAAGCTTGGGCGTGTTGGTGATTCATTGGAAAAAACACAGCGGAAAAAGACACGGACACGAGAGAGCGACACGCACACGGCGCTGACTTGCAACAGTTTATTCATGAGGACATAAAGGAAGAAATATATATGGCACCACCATGCGCAACATGTGAATAATTAGCAAAACACTGGAGCATCATTTCGAATGATGATAATGATAGCCACGTGCTGACAATGCACACTGGCTGTTTGTCATTCAAATGTTGTTAAGATATGTGATTTCCCGAGATGAAAGTGCAATTGAAGGTGAACTGACGCATAAGCTATCAAATTTCCTGATGAAATCTGCCTCAATTATTTCACGTGTCAGCTGTGAATTATGTCTAGCCAGCACTTCGCTTTTGTCAATTAGGGCTTACACCCGTGATCACGGCAATGAATGCCCAGATGACCCTGTACCGTGTTGTATACGTTATTATGGTGCTCCCTGAGATGATCGTTTATGCACCTGCCGGTCTGTCCCACGTACTTTTTCTGTTTATATCTGTTTATATGCCAATAAATGTGAAACAACAAAGGCAGCAGACTTGAGCGGGTACATCAGCGCAAAGCTCATTTACTGCAATAGAGGCATTCTTCTACAGTGAAGACCACCATCATAATTTTGCTTGCCATTCTTTTTCTTCAAGTTATTGTGCTCATGTGGGACATGGTGTATGTTGTTTTACTCGAATAATTTATAATTAGAAAGATTACAGGCAACAACACCCTGAAGAGATAAGGCCACTAAGAGAGTTTCCTCCTGTACGAAAAAATAGTAACATTGTTTATTACATTGTTATTATATTGTGGGCTTCAAAAATAAGCCCACAATGTTGCGCCACCACCGGCTCTGGCTCTGTGTTCCACTAAGACGAACAAAAACGTGTGGATCGACTGGCACACACGGTCAAGTCGAGTGACCTTGGATGCATGCATCATAACTTAATGGAGAGCTTTCCACCTGACTCGTCAAAAATCACGGAAGTCAACGTCCGATTTTTCGGACTCCCTAAGGCTCGTGAAAACGTCCGGAAAAAAAAAAAATGAATGCATGTCTTTTACTGCCCCCAAGGGCTCAAAGCGCCACAGGCAAGTCTGAAATAATTCTGAAGGCCTACCAGCACACTTACTAGGCGTGTCGGTGCTCGTACTGGGATAGGAGACGGCGAGCGCACACGTGTATAATTAAGGAATACATGCCGTGTCCTGTAACAATTGTGCCTTCCCACTCTTAGTATGCTTCACCACAATACTTTGCGGTATGCTTTACCGCGTAACACTGCTGTATTGAGGCAAAGCTAACTTTCTGAGCACTATGCAAAGTGTCGTGTTCACCGAGCTTCGAAGCCATTGGCGAGGATTACAAAGGCCCATTGCTAACAGTGGCGAATTCTTCCAATGTAAACCACCTGCACCGAAAAGCAAGAACCTTGGTAGCGAACGTCAAAGCAGCTAGACCTTGTGTTGCCACGGTAGTGGCTATGGCTGGCAGCAGATCTGCGTGCGAGAGCGCCTGTTCGAGGCGGCGAGATTATTGAAATGTGGCGGTGGTGGCTTCGATAACGCCGTTTCCGACCTGTGGTCATGGCAAGAAGTCCGGAAGTTCGGACGGCGAAGGTGTTTTGCACCCAAAATTTCAGACGTTCTCATACACTGACTCTATGGGGCATGTGATGGTGCCGTAAATGCGTCCAAATTATCGGGCATGTCCAACAAATCGGGCGTCTGGAAAATTGGTCAATGACTGCATATTGTTTTTTGCCACTAGGTACACACAAGTATAGTAAACAATTTTAGAGAAAGCATTGCATTCACTGGAATTGGAGGAATGGAATAGTTCAGCTCAACCACTCCAGCAGTGGGGCAATGGTCCAACTCTCATCATTCCGAGGAGTTAAAATCTCCGGAATGGAATGACATGGAGAGCTCAGCTCATCTATATCACTGTCCCTTCTGCTCGTACTTTTTGCAGTGCTGCTAGAATGCCTTTTGATAAGCTCACAAATTTTAGCCTCCTCTCATGCTGATCCGTGCATGACTTGAGTCAAGAGATTCAACACTCCTGCAACTGTTTCATTTCTAAATCCATGTGCTGAGTTTCCATTTTTAATTCGGCAACATTGTAACTATAGCTCTGTTACCTGCTGCTGCAATGAGTATATCATCCAGGTGATACCTTCAATGCGCCATGCTGAGTTGGAGAAGAATCTGAACAGATGCAAACATTCCCCTCCACAAGATTACCTTCAACTTAAAGATAAGCAGAAAATAAAGTTTTCCATGTCGCTTCCTTGAAAAGCCCTCTACCACTCGGTCACACATAACACTCGTTCCTTCCAAGTGCAGTCTGTACACTACACCCAATTTGAGTTGTTATCAAATAGTGCTCATGTTGCTTTAAGCCTTTCAAGGCAAAACCGAGCCACGTCCTCCTAAGAGACTCGAACTAATAGCCACTGTAAGGGCGTGATTGAGCAACAGCTCGCTCTCTTAACATGCCTTCTCGTCATTCGCCAGGTGCCAAACTTTACATAAGCAGTCGCTAGCATGGTGGGGCGGGATGACCACAGATTCTGTGCACATCACACTCCTGTCAATAATTTCCAAAGTGAATGCATCATCATAAGGTAGAAGTGGAATGGGCGGCAAGGCCATTCACTTTGCCAGTGGCTTTGGAACGAGTGCCCATTCCACTCGTAGCAGATGATTTGCTTGGAGTGTGTGTTCGTAATGGCCGCTCCTCTCATTATTCCGTTGTCACTCATTCAACCGAGTGGTGGCTGGTGTTGCAGGACACATTTTCTGAGATGAAGATTCACTTCACCACCATTTGTGCGACCACTTGGTGCGCATTCTCGACAGCCAGTGGCCTCAGGATGCAGAGGGTCCTTCGTGCGTTTCAGTTTCTCTGAAACTGAAAACACCCCTCAACTGAAAACTGGACACACTATATCCCACAAACACACAGAGTGTGTTTATGGGGTAGTGTATTCAATTCCCTTGACATGTGACAGCACTTATATTGGACAAACGGGCAGGTGTTTCAATGAAAGGGCACGGGAACACCAGTGGCATATAAAGAACAATGCAGGAGGCACTTTAGCCCAACACTGTAACAGATGCAGAGGAAAAGATGAGGGCGGAAGAAACAACCCTTGTAAACCAATTCTTAAAAATACAACGTTCCTGTTCAAATCAAGGGACCAAGCTGAAAGGGAGATTGTTGGAAGCTTTTTACATAATAAAAACTGGCGACAAGTGTATCAGCACGCCGTCTGTCTCGTTGTTACCAGAAGTCACTTTACTGGAATGTGCCTTGCAAAAATTTTTTTGGGCGGTCAATTATTTGCTAGTTTTTTTTGGTTGGTTTTATGCTAAAATTGCGGCCGATACCGAAACTGCGACCAATACTGCTGAAACCCACCAGCGTTAGTTTTTTCACCAGGTTTTACTCTTTCCATAGCCAGATTTATAGATTCCATCGCCTTCACCTTTACTTCTGGTGTTGTTTTCATTAAGCCATATCTTTAGCCTTCAACTGAAGAACACAAAATACACAGATTGACGTTTCGGCGCCCAGTACGGGTGCCTTGTTCACAATGAACGAATGCATGGTGATCTTTATTATATATGCGGCGGTAAACGTAATGCGCTTGCGTACAACTCAGGGAGGGGGCCCCGTGTCCGGTTTATTGTGTTAGTCGTAGATTGTATGCAAAATGATTCAAAAGCAATCGCGATGATAATTTCTTCTCTTTTTCGATGATGGAAGCCGAATGCCAGTTAATACTGTGACCAGTCTTCTCGTGATGCTCTGCTAGGGCACTAGAAACCGTGTGTCCTTTGGCTACATCATTGCGGTGCTGCTGTAGCCTTCTTTTAAAGTTTCCCGTCTCGCCTACGTAGCACGCCTGGCAGTCCTGGCAAGGAATTTTGTAGATGATGCCGGGATATTTTTCTTTTTCGAGGCTGTCTTTGACTCGGACGAGTTGTTTTAGTTTGCTTGAAGGGACGTGGCAGATTTGTACATCATAATCTTTGAAAATTCTTGATATTGACTCGCTCACGCCTAGTGCATAGGGGAGAGATGCCCGTTTCCTTGTTCTCATCGGCCTGATAGGGGGTTCAGCGGCACGCTTTTCTTCAGTCTTTATAAACTGGTGGGGGTAGCCATTGCTGACCAAGTCCTGCGTCACCCTCTTCAACTCAGCTCTGCGTGCGTCAGTAGTCAAACACAATCGGAATGCACGGGTGAACAGTGTAGAGGCAACAGATCGTTTGTGTCCATCGGGATGGGCCGAATCAAAGTGCAGATATTTCCCTGTGTGGGTAGGCTTCCGATAAACGCTTGTTGAAAGGCCTGATGCAGTACGCATGACTTGAACGTCAAGGAAAGCCAGGCGACCATTAACTTCTTCTTCAACGGTGAATTCTATTGTGCTTTGGAAAGAGTTCAGGTGCTGCAGAAAAGGTGCGACGTCTTCGTGGCGGATAATGGAAAAACAATCGTCGACATACCGCAGGAACAATTTTGGAGCAGGCTGAAACGTCGTGAGGGCTTTATCTTCGAGGGCTTCCAAGGCAATGTTGGCACAAGACACTGACACCGACGCTCCCATTGCCATTCCAAACACCTGCCTGTAAAATGATCCATTAAATGAAAAGTATGTGTTGCGTAAGCAAAACTCCAAGAGGCGGCACATGTCGTCGACTTCGAATGGGGTGCGCGAGGGCAGAGATGTGTCGTTTTGCAATGCTCTTCGGCAGCAGTCCACAGCATAATCCACAGGTATGCGTGTGAACATAGACTTAATGTCAAAGGAGACCATGACGTCTTCGCTGTCTAAAGTCACGTTCCTGACCTTGTCGACAAACTCGCTCGCTCTCCGTTGCTCTCCTCACTCGCTCTCCGTTGCACCGTCTCTCTGGCTATCTTCATGGTGTGCTCTGACCCCTCGTTGGACGTACGTCGACGTACGTAAAGGACTCCGCTGATTTTGTCGACAAGGTCAGGAACATGACTTTAGACAGCGAAGACGTCATGGTCTCCTTTGACATTAAGTCTATGTTCACACGCATACCTGTGGATTATGCTGTGGACTGCTGCCGAAGAGCATTGCAAAACGACACATCTCTGCCCTCGCGCACCCCATTCGAAGTCGACGACGTGTGCCGCCTCTTGGAGTTTTGCTTACGCAACACATACTTTTTTCATTTAATGGATCATTTTATAGGCAGGTGTTTGGAACGGCAATGGGAGCGTCGGTGTCAGTGTCTTGTGCCAACATTGCCTAAATGGAAGCCCTCGAAGATAAAGCCCTCACGACGTCTCAGCCTGCTTCAAAATTGTTCCTGCGGTATGTCGACGATTGTTTTTCCATTATCCGCCGCGAAGACGTCGCACCTTTTCTGCAGCACCTGAACTCTTTCCAAAGCACAATAGAATTCACCGTTGAAGAAGAAGTTAATGGTCGCCTGGCTTTCCTTGACGTTCAAGTCATGCGTACTGCATCAGGCCTTTCAACAAGCGTTTATCGGAAGCCTACCCACACAGGGAAATATCTGCACTTTCATTCGGCCCATCCCGTTGGACACAAACGATCTGTTGCCTCTACACTGTTCACCCGTGCATTCCGATTGTGTTCGACTACTGACGCACGCAGAGCTGAGTTGAAGAGGGTTACGCAGGATTTGGTCAGCAATGGCTACCCCCACCAGTTTATAAAGACTGAAGAAAAGCGTGCCGCTGAACCCCCTATCAGGCCGATGAGAACAAGGAAACGGGCGTCTCTCCCCTATGCACGAGGCGTGAGCGAGTCAATATCAAGAACTTTCAAAGATTATGATGTACAAATCTGCCACGTCCCTTCAAGCAAACTAAAACAACAACTCGTCCGAGTCAAAGACAGCCTCAAAAAAGAAAAATATCCCGGCGTCATCTACAAAATTCCTTGCCAGGACTGCCAGGCGTGCTACGTAGGCGAGACGGGAAACTTTAAAAGAAGTCTACAGCAGCACCGCAATGATGTAGCCAAAGGACACACGGTTTCCAGTGCCCTAGCCGAGCATCACGAGAAGACTGGTCACAATATTAACTGGCATTCGGCTTCCATCATCGAAAGAGAGAAGAAATTATCATCGCGATTGCTTCTCGAATCATTTTGCATACAATCTACGACTAACACAATAAACCGGACACGGGGCCCCCTCCCTGAGTTGCACGCAAGCGCCTTACGTCTACCTCCGCATATATAATAAAGATCACCATGCATTCGTTCATTGTGAACAAGGCACCCGTACTGGGCGCCGAAACGTCAATCTGTTGTTTTTGTGTTCTTCAGTTGGTGAGTGTATGTTTATACAGCCATGTTCTTTCCTCGCCAGACGAGTTTTCGTCAAACCCTAGACTTCATGTTTAGCCTTCATGCCTTTTTATGACATCATCGCCTCTACATTTGTTGTTTGGTGCATTATGTGTTGATTGGTGTATTTTTTTTAATCAAACGTTTTTATGGCCTCATCCTATGCCTTTACTCTGGTTATTTGTTAAGTGACATCTGCCATTTTCGTTTCCTTCACATGCTCACGGTTTTCTCTCCCTCTTTTTGATGATACAGTAGGAACGGCTCACGGTTATTTTGGTGATTGCTTGCCGCAATCTTGTTTTACACTGTTACCTAGCAGATTTTTTATTATTTGTATTTTTATGTTTATCGGCACATGTGAAAGTGACAATGCGGACACCTGCTGTACAGGATCCTGAATGAAATATATGTTGCTTGCTCACCAGAAATAAACACTTGGCAGTCTGCACTCATGGTGTCGTGTGTGTTTCTTTCGTGTGTCCTCGTTTTTTTCGTGCGTCCTCGTTTTTTTCGAGCAGTTTTAAAAACACCTAAAAGCTATGAACCAAGTAGCCCACCAGAACGTCCTACTAACAGTTAATCTGAACCGGCAGTGTTCCAAGTCCGTGGGCAACATGTCACCGTTTTACTTTTTGTCGGTGGCTCTTTTGATTGTTTCACTGGATGATTATCACTCTTCTGTAGTTCTCATTCGGTGCAAGATGTGCTTATAGTGTCCCAAGTTGGCCCCCAAAAACAGTCTTGGGTCAAAAGTTATTGCTCCTTTTTCTCTGTGGCACTACAGTGTTACACCTTCTGTTCAAAGAGCTACGTAGCTAGCCTTAGACCAGAAAGCAGACGTCCGAGCAGAGCCTGGCCTGGCACAGCACACTTTTAAAAGCACGACAGTTCTCCACAAACCATGAGGAGCAGCATCAAGGCACTCGGAGAGCACTGTGTCAATTAGACACTACGATTAGTTACTAGTACCATAATGGTGCCAACGATGCACCAAATGTGCAACCACAATGAAACTAGTTCTGCAGGTGCAGCCAAACCGAAAAGACTGATTTGACAGCTGACAACAGTGGTACCGTTGCAATTTGAGTGCTGCTTGTCTTTCTGGGAACAAGTTTCACCTTCAGTACAACTTGACATAATCAGTGTCCCAGTCATAGGTAAATGATGCCATACACAAAGCGGTCGAGGTGATATAATAGTTGGTTGCAAGCAGAAAGCACCAGCAGTGGCGCTTTCTTCTTACGACCTTTTTCATGCCACCGCCATATTCCTGGCATGCTTGGACTGAGCCCAGCCAAGCACCGCTTTCATCCGATATGAATGTTATTCCATAAAACCAACAAGCAGGCAGGCGTTGAGATACGTGGAGGCTGAGCTGAACGTTATCTGAGGACAGAAAAGTGGACAAAATGTGAACACGCAGTAGCAGACAATGCTGTCCGTGTGCGATACCACCTAGCGGCTAAAGAAAAAGAATAAGGCTATTACAATTTTGTAACTATCGCATTTAACTTTTGCTGCACTGATTATGCTACAAAGGCAAGTTTTTAGCATAAAACTTTTGTTCAAGATACATTTTGCTGTATCGTTCCCACCTGACGCACACATTGACGATGCAATCCTTCAGTATCTGTGCCCGCTTGTCTGTACTCTCACTCCCCCACATTTTGCATACTGCCTGCTCGGTGATGTAGCAGGTGAAGCAGAAAGCGAGCTGCTCGCACGATCACACTCTAAGCTCTGAACACAATTCACTTGGGTTTTCCAGATCTAATTGTTTACTTGAGCTGAATAAACTTTAAAAATTCCATGATTCCGACACTGTAAAGGCAAACATCATTGCTGTAGGCGCCTAACTCCGTGCCGCCACTTATAAACCCCAGGGACCCCAGGGGATCCAGATTTCCGCTACATTTTCACCAACTGTGCCCACAAAAAAATTTGTTTTCTGGGCAGCACAGCATTCACACAAAAATGATCAAACGACTGCCGCTCATCAGTGGCACTCAGCAGATTCCTGGACGAGCAAGACTCGTGCTTGGAACAAAAAGCTTAAAGACAGAAGCATCTGGAACAGTGGGAAAATGCCTTTTGGAGCAGCTTTTGCAGCAGGAAAAATGTGCATTTGCAGCAGACATATTGGTAGCACATATTTTTGGATTGTTGCACAAGGTGCAAAGACAATCTAGGGTCCCACACCTTTTCAGCTGAATCTGAAACACTATAAAAAGCTAAATAATGCAGGGTAAGAGCTGGCATAACATAGAAACAAATTTATTTACAGTGGAACCTCGTTGATACGATTCTGCATAATATGTTTTTGGGATACTACGTCTTTCTTTTGTTTCCCAGCCAGCGCTCCCATAGGAGCAATGTATATTCATGCAGTTGATACGACCGCGTTTTCACATGAAATTGGATGATACTACTGCAAACTGGTATTTCTGAAACTCGTAGCTTTACATTCAAGTGTACTAGATTAAATTACATTCTAACGACCCCCAAACAACGTGTTAAGGGCCGGCGACACTAGCGGAAAAACACGCGCTGCGCACCAGTGGCGGCGAAATGTGCGCCACAAAAGCTGCCGCGAAGCAGGTTTTTCATGCCGCAGGAGGAATCTGTCCTGGCCCGATTTAAATTGCCCCGCGCCCCGGCAGCAAACAAGTTGCGAGCGAAGCAGACCAATGAGAGCTGCCCGTGAGCACGGCCAGTCTGGAGGTGCCCGCTTCCTTTTTAAAGAAGGAAGGGCGCCTCCAGACCGGCCGTGGGGTGAGAAACTGGTGTCATGTGGACCCGCCCGACCGCTATATTCTCGCACTCGTAGTATCGTTTGCTCGCATTAGCTTTCACTCATGCTTGTTTTGGTTGGCTTTTCCGGCGAGATCTTCATGCGTGGCTGAATGAAACGCCTGCCCTCGTATCGCTCGTTGAGTCACACTGCTCTACGGTGTTTCAGAATTCTTGGCCTCATGGTGCCGTGACCTTCGGAACTATGTCAAAGAACTTGTTAACTATCAAAAGAACTTGTTTACAGACTTTGAAAAAAAAAAAAAAGAAAGTTCGGCGAAAACTGACGAGCTGTTTTAAAGTTGCTCAATATAAGTGTGTTGGCTGCGGTTCGTGTGGTGTCGTGATGCTGCTCCACATAACATGCCTGTTATGCGGAGCAGTATCCCTTGACACCACAGGAAGTTTTGCTAGTGAGTTTGTCACCAAGTAAGCCTGTTTTCTTACGTTTTGGGGCTTGCTTTGGATGATAAGTTTTATTTTCTGGTTCCCGCGAAGATCGTATCAACGAGGTTCCACTGTATACATATGCCTTGACAAGTTGACAAGAGCAGCACATAAGCAGGCAATAAGTGTTGAGGCCTTTATCAAATAGTACCTGGTTTGCAAGAGCCTCTGACAGCATCTTCTGTACCTCCTGCAAGAGAGCTTGACCCCATCAGGAAAGCACTCTACTGCTATTATTTACTTTGCCAGGGGCATTACTCAGTATCACCTTGGCCGAGTCCTTTTGCAGTATTTCTTCTTCTGCTTGAGTGCCTAATTCACAGGAAACACCTTGCGCTGCTTTCCTTGCACCAAAGCCTCTCCTTTCAGTTGCTGAGGATTTGCGCAAACCCTTCATTGCTTAGATTCGCTTCTGGGTCGAGGAATCTTTCTTGAATCCTGCCCCAACCTTTCTGAATACAACATTTTAGAGCCAAGTCCACTGATGAAAGGCTGGCTCGCTCCCGCATCGAGTGTCAATTTTCACTAAAGCCCCTCTCTACATCTGCATTTCTGTGTGACAGGCTGGGAAAAGCTTTCGTGCCCAGCAAGGGGTACTTTCCATCAGCCCACCTTAGCTGGAGCAGGAGTCCTCCAGACTTTCTGCAGGTTCAGTCATCAGGAGGCTGACCATCAGGGAAGGACAACTTAGGAGCTGGAGTCACTACAGGCATTTGTTTGGCCAAGTTTCTCAGAGACGCTACCGAACTGTCATCTTGCAAAAAAACTTAGGCGGAGACACCCAAGGTCCTTAGTACAGTGTTATCTAATGGAAGTCCAGAAAGCAGCTACCAAGCAGCAGATACACAAAAGGTTGTTGCACCAAGCCGGAATTTATTTTTCTCAAACAGGCGGTAAAAGCAACAGCTTTCTTTGTTCGTTTGTTGTTTTTCCAGCCAAGGCCCAGCAACTATAATAAATGCAGATTCATAACCACCTTGATATACTAGCATGCCACTATACACACATGAATGTGAAGCACAAGTTCCAGTTTTGTTTTCACAATGACCAGACCTATAAAACCCTCCACAACCCCTTCTGGCACAGACATGGCGCAAGTTTTTTTTGCCAAAATTAAGCTTTTGTGGCAGCATGTAGCGGATTTTGACTTTGCAGCAGTTTTCGCGCAATGTGGCAGCAGTTACACCACTCAGCTTTCCTCAGTCTTTGCATGGCTCTCTCAATGTGCACAACAGCCATCTTAACCGCAGAAAATTGTGCTTGCTACTTTGTAGGTATCAAAAGGACACACCACACTTCTTCACGAAAGAGGAACCAGCGCTGCCTAGGGCGGGGGCTCATGAAAAACGGCCTTCAGTGCCGTGAGTGAGAAAGCACCGTAACAATTAGTTTTCCAAACATTCGCGGCGCCACAGGTTGTTTTTACGTTTTACAAAACTGTAACCTTAGCAAGGTTTGTCCGTTTCTTTTTTTGTTTGTTTTTTTT
This sequence comes from Dermacentor silvarum, assembly GCF_013339745.2. Classification (NCBI taxonomy): domain Eukaryota; kingdom Metazoa; phylum Arthropoda; class Arachnida; order Ixodida; family Ixodidae; genus Dermacentor; species Dermacentor silvarum. Next base: position 420,001,549 of record NC_051154.1, read on the forward strand.
CTCTTAGTAGGAATACTGAAAACAGTGAAGAGGCTACGATCATTGAGGACGAATTTACTTATGAAAAACGCCCTAGAAGTGTCTTGTGCAGAAAACTGCACGAGAGCCATGCACCATCACCTGCAAGCGTTTACCACCGATTGCGTTGCAGTACGGTTTCAAAAGGACCAACTCACTGCAAGAGCTCCTTGATGCAAAGTAACTCGAGAAGGCCGAGGACTGCATACAGTATAAATTGTTTTTTACATTGAGAAAACGCTACCTGACAATGGTGGTTCAGGGTTTCAGCATAATACAATTCACGAATGAAGAAGCTATAAATGTTGTTGGAATTCAAGCAAGTGATCACTCGTTTCATTTCTGCATATTTCAGACACTAATAGAGACAGTTCCTTTGTAAGCAGAGTGACGCTCATCTCTTTGGAGCCACTTACAATGTCGGGAATTTCAGCGTTCCAAAAATAGAGACGCGATGCAAAGACATTAAAAAACACTCATCTCAAGAAACAATTTTAACTAAGAAAAACGAACGGCAAAGTATTCTGACACAACACAAACCCTATACACACACGAGGAACTACCAAAACTAGCTATATACATAAAAACCAAACTAAATCTTAGCTATATACTGTTCCTCAGTTCGACTAGCCAAGTAACAAGTAGTCACTAGGAATCGAACATTTTTGACTGTCACCAGGAGTTCCGGATGTCGGCCCAGCGTGGCATATGTTGTCGTCGACCTCCATTGCGAGCGACGTGGTCTTGGCCAGTCGGGCGTTGTGCCGCTGACATGCGTTGGCGTTGGCCAGGCCTCCGTGGCATTGGACAGTGGCCGGTAACAGCACCTAGACCGAGGCCCCAGCTGGGGCTCAGGAGCTGTCACTGGCCAACTCTCAGACGTCCCCTCTCCTGACCGGGTCCCCGAAGCTGCTGCTTCTCGTCTCCCGAGCACAGCTGGAGATGTGTCAGCAATGCCAGCTCATCTGCTTCTCCTCCTTTTGCTTCATCTTCTCTCGCACTTCACGCGTCCAAAAGATGCTCCCACTTTGTTTCGCCGACCAGCATCGTCGTCTTCGCATATTCACCCCTCTTTCGCACGTGTCTTGCTGGTCAGTCCGACAATGGCACCGGAATTAAAGGCGCGTCCATATTAGTGGCATGGCAACTTGCCGCATGTCTTTCATGGACCACTGGCCGACAGCGGTCTTGCTGGCAAACAGTGAGAACTCTCCGTCGCACAGAGGACCTCCCTGCGGCACAGCGACGTGGCCACTCAATGACAGAGCAGTGATCGTGGCTAAACTCGTCGCCACCACTGATTGCTCGCTGCCCATATCATCGCTATAGCCTTTTTCGGTTCCCTTCAAATCTGTAGCTGACAGTGTTTCAGAACGAACCGCCAACGCTCCAAAGCCACAATGCTTTGTTATCATTGTTGCTGCTTGACCCTCTCTTTGCGATAATTTCACACAAAGAAGAAAACATGCTGATATTTACAGTGCCGCCAGCTGCGATGCGAGCACAGCTGAGCCAGTTTGCCGTCGGTAGCTGTGCACTGAAGCCGAACTAATATCGGAACACTAGTTGGTGCTACACCATGGACACCTTTAACAAAATGAACATTACGCGTCACACTACTCTAGCAAACATCATTTTGCCTGGAATAGAAGCTGCATAGCCAAACATGGTGATTGTGAAGGAGAACAGAGACGCCTACTTTTGCAGCCCTTAAGCGAGCACGGCGCAGAACGCGCGTTTGTTCTCCGCCGTGCGTTCACTCCCCGTGAAAGACGCGCCCCTCGCGCCCTTTCACTCGCACATACAGCGTTCGGCGCGCGGCGACGATTTCTTCTCCAAATGACGTCATACGGAACCTCACGGCGACGGCGACGGCTACGGCGACGGCGACGCCGACGGCAGAATTCTGCTTTTGAGTGTCCATATAATTGCTATCGCAATAAAAAGACAATGTTTGTGTCGCCGGTCGTAGCGACAAGTACGCTCGCTGGTGCAACGTCGATGCGCTGTTTCTGCAGTAAACACAAAGTGTTCACCGTTTACGTTCACAATGACATTGTATGATTAACAATCTCATTTGCTGCCTTTTTGTTTTGTCACCAGGCACTGTCAAAGGCACGCACTGCTAGAAATCCAATGGCATTTACACCGGCTGGCACTAATATTACTCTTAGCAGTGCCAAAAAAAAAATGCCGGCTGTTTATATTCTTGTACTAGAAACACATTCTCGGTCATTTCTATTTTCGCTTTCAATAAAATCAAATGCACGTGGATATTTTGTCCGAGAAGCTGTAGCAGTTGAAAAAGCGTGTGATTGCACCTGCCTGTAGCCACCATCACTCAAGTTCGTAGGTTTCACAAAAAATAACAGATGATAGGGCCATACTGCCCCCCCCCCCCCCCCGAACCCATTTCTAACGAACTCGATAGTTCAGCGAAAAGTGGTCGTTATATCAATAGTTCGTTAAATATTGACTCTCCCTTAAAAACACTAAAAAATTAACTGCACTGAAGCTGGCATCAGCAGTTACAATTCGGCAGCACGTTGGTCCGAAAAGCAGATTTTCAGTGTCATTTTTGTTGCCGGAGCGTTCCCGCACCTAGCTGCAAACTTTCGTTAGAAACGTCCATTGAAAGAACAAAATGCGGGGTCGTACAGCTTGTTCAAAATGGCGCCTGGCATTTTGAAACTGCAAGCGCCGCCTCCATTTTTTTGCTCGAGAGCATGTGATATACTTTACTACCACATAACTGTATTCTACAAACGAGAGCGTTCCAATTGGCTGGAAGTGTGAACTTGGGGAAACTACAGCGGCATGCCATCATTCCGCGCATAAAAGAAGTGCCGCCGAACCGTGATCTCCAGGCGTAGTAACCCTTTGCAACATTGGGTGGCAGGTGGTGCAGCGTCCTTGCTGACTCGGGCCACATTGACAGGAACGCTTGAGTGGCCGTTTTTCCCATGATGAATTAAGACATAGATGGTCGTTCAAAATCGGGCATAATGTACATGGTGCCACATGGACAAATGTGCAGAAAAGAGAGTGACGCCATCGTGGCATCCAATGTTTAGCCTCTGCTCTGGAGGTGTGCTTTGAAAACGCTGGAGCACGCGTGGGCTTCTTCGTGCCTCCAAAGTCACTCGCTCATCTCATAGGCCGTATAGTTGGCGAATTTGGACTCCAGTGGGGGGTGCGCTGCCGTGCTTTGGTACTTCGCATGTGCCCTCGTTTTACTGTGACAGGGTTTGAAACGTTCGTTGTAGCAGTACAGCGATCTAAAAAAAATTATTCGTTATATCTGGAAGCAGTTTCCATAGGGAGGGTCAGAAAATCGTAAACGCACTGAAATGTGGTCGTTATAACCGATAGACTGTTACATCTGGGATCGTTATAAGTGGGTTCGACTGCATTACTGCTTTTCTAGTTTTGGCAATTAACCACGCAGGAATAACGACAACCTTCAAGCTTTTTTTTTACTTTTCTTGGCTTTTGCATGTCCCCCACCGTACAGCTGCTGGCAATTTTCTGCCATTCACATGACTAAACAATGCACGAGATGTCTGCAAGGGGGTGCTATGTATCAATTTGAAACTCCAGCACTGGTTCCCCATAGGCGAGCCAGAAACCACTAGCAGTCAGTAGCAATAAAGTTTCTAATCTCGAGTATGGGCCGCAACCCCAACTTGACAGCCCAAAATCGTGTTCAGTGAGCTGATACCGCGTGCGCACATCAGCGAATTTTCACGCACAGTATACTTTCGCGAGCCGCCATTGGATGGCAAGACCTTTGCTTTGACGTCAGGAGCACGGCCATTACTGGCCCCTCCATGGCAGCGCACAAGTGGCCAGCACCATCTTTTCTTTGTGCTTCTCACTGGCAGCTCCTTCGGCTCATCTGTCAGCTGCAGGGAGTCCACAATGGAGAGGAATCGTCTGGTGGTGTACGACACTGCATTTAAGCTTATCGTCGTCGCATATGCCGAGGAGCCCGACAAGATAGCAACGACAAGTGCGTACATCATTGATTGAAGCACAAAGAGGAGCTCGCCTCAACTAACAAAACAAGGAAGGCGTTCCGTGGGAAAGCAGCAGTCTGAAACCACATGTGTAAGGGCTGGACTTCATCAAAAAAAGTGTGGCCCTTACAAAAATCTATACAGTATCACTACACTATTGTGAACAAAAGCCTAGCATTCACTGCAGAAGATAATGCATGTGTTGCCGTGCAATGGAAGTATAGGCCCGGTCACTTTGTGAAGATGCATGTTACATTCAAACATAAAGTTATGACCACCGTGCTTCACTGTGAAATATATCGGTTTCCTGCAGGATTTCGTTTCATAATCCTTACTAATACATTTTTTGCCACTAAAACTGTTCTAAGACGTTCAACTGGACTGCTGGAATATAAAAACCCCGACTTGAAAAATTCTCAATATAATGAAGTCTTCAGCAAAGGTACATCATTTATAAAGACTAGACTATATTTGGTGCTTTGAAACACAGTGAATAGCCGATGGTACATACAATGAAGTTTGAACTAGTCATCTAAAGAATGAATTGGAACAACCATTTGAAAAGATTATGCACAGTTTGGAACATTTTACCCCTGTTGAATTCCAAAGAATGTTGCATTAACTCTGTACAATGCCAACTGCTTGATGGTGGTCAAATAACTGGCTACAGCCATTATTACGAGCAGCAGCTAATTAGGTCTACTGCAAAACAAAGGTTGTCCTGCATCAGTAGACTCCATCCAATGCATGCAAGCATCGCTTGAGCGATCGCTTGTTATCCCACTCACACAGTGAGCTGGGGCAGAAGACGACAGGATAACATTGTGTGCTAGGAAAGCTCTTTTGCTATCGCCTTTATTGCTGCACACTCAATGGCTTGTGGACCTTCATGCATAAATAATCAGGTTTGAACTTGCATATGACAGCAAAGAAGCGCACGCTAATGGGCATGAATTCAGTCACTGCATTCCAGTGCAGACAAGCACCTAAGGGGTGAAGAAAAGCATGCTGCATTATGATAAATGAGAGGCACACTCTTATGGTTTGCTAGGGATGGCTCATGGACCTAAAGGATAGAGGGCTCTCCGCTTGGCCAGAACGTAGTCAAGCACAATGCTAGCTTTTATCATGGGGCCCAATTTAGCTTGAGAACAGCATAAGCAAGCAAGTGGCAAAGAAAGCTGGGCTGGCTTGACACATCTGTCTTAGCGGAGCGAGTGTTGAAAGCGGAGGGGACATCAAAACATATCAGGAGTGCTGTGTCACAATGCTACAGAAATCTAACCAATGGTTAGCATGCCTATACAGTCAAGGTGCTCTACCCTACAAGAGGAAAGGGTGCCAAGAGGAGAAGAGTATGTCAGAGCTGTGGAAGTGACAAGTAGGGCAGACACAAACTAACTGTTCAGCATCACCTAAAATATTTCTGGTTAAAACTTCAAAATATGTTGTCTATCAACAGAAGAAGGCTAACTGTGACCTCTTCGATCAGAATTATTGCAGCTCCAGCTTAACAAAGAATGGCCGTTAATCATGCCAAAGGCATCAGGATATCCAATGCCACAGACATTAGGTCTTCACAAAACATGACCTAAACAGACTGCCTGCATCTGGGTCATGCTGCTGCATGTAATGCCACTGGAGTGGTCAAAAATAATGCATCTAACTAGAGCCAGAAGCATGTGCCACAATAAATAATATGCAATTTATCACCACACGAAGATTTCGTCTTTCTCTTTTCCAAAATATATAACACTGTCTCTCCTTGCGTAGTAAACCTTACCATCCAGCCTACTTATTGCTCCAACCATGCAATGATCTGCATAAAGTTAGCTGTATTTCTCATTGTACAGGCATCTAACAGAATACTACATGCTGTTCAACCAGTCACTGTGGTCATTTCTTAGTGCAGTAACTAACATGTTATACAATTTACTTTTTTTTGTTTCACACTTGTGACCCCTGCAGTTAATGATGCGTCTGTGAAAACGTTTTTAGAAGACGTTTTTACATGAAGACAAACACCTGTTTGGTTAAAATGTTGCCAGTCAGTGCTTTGATCTTACCTCAAAGTGTTTTTTCTTCATGCTATGCAGTAACGGGTTCTCTTTCTTGTTTTCCTTTCAATGTGCAGCACATAACATGCTGTTCAGAATACTCTGCATTGCAATCCCCTATGCACTATAACGCCTCATTGGCACAGGGCAGTGACAATGCTTTGGATAAATGAGCTGTTTTGCACCAAAACGACTTTGAAATGGGATGGAGCACACACCACACAAAGCACAAGTTGTCCAAAACAGCGCACTTATCTAATACAATGTATAACCAACTGGCCCGAATTGCAGCCCTACTTGCAATAAAGTGAGTGTAGTAAGGACCTGTTTATGTTCACTCGTTACAGGAGGAGTTTTACTCAAGAGCTAAGCAAAACATTCAATTCTTCATTTAAAACTGCAATGGTTGTGGTCAGCATGGTGAGCTGCCCAGTTCACCTTCTCAAAGCTCATGCATGGTCCCAACTAGCCCAACATATACACTAAGCTGCCCTAAGCCACTAGAAGCAGTGCTAGTTATAATGGTCACTCCACAGCTCTGAGTTGACGCTCAACTAGTGCTAGTGATGGAGGGGGGCACACCTGCCACCAGGGAAAGCCTGACACTTACTCACAAGTCGTTTGGAAAGAAGATGACGAAGACAGGCCTGTCGTTCTCCCACAGAACAGAAAAGCGAGAAGGCAAAAAAAAAGAAAGGGAGCACACAGTGAGCAGAAGAAAGGGACAAGAAAAGCGTTGGGACACACTGACCAGAAACATAGCTCTGGCTTCCTTGGCATTATTTGTCAACTCCCACATACTGTTTGACCTTGCAAGCAACAGAGCAGTCACTTGAGGCAAGGAAGCTAAATTAGTACTGCACACGAACTGACTTAAGGCTACTCCACATACAAACAGAGAGGCTTGAAAGGATTGGCTCATTGACTGGAGGGGTTTGACTTCCCAAAGCAATGCAGCTGCTAGCAAAGACCACGTGAACACATTGACTCATCCGTGAGCTCAAGGTTAACTTTGAGCACCTTGGATTCGAAATTTAATGTGCACCGTCCAAAGCACTGCACTCAACGAGTGCTCAGCCCACTATCAATGATCACTGCGCACAGTGATCACTGTGTAGCAACTAGCAGGTGTTCCGACAAGTTTCACTGTAATATTTAACTAACTTGCCCTATCATAAGGCAGCAGCAGGTGTATAATGCCAGTTCACCTGACATGAACTAAAAATTGAGTGTCTGTGTAAAGTTGGCACTCAGGATGCTTGATGCAAATGAGTTTAGCAAGTACATCTTTTTCTTAAGTTTCTTATACAAACTCATGCCTTGTATAATTACTTTAGCATGTGCTATTCCTGAAAATGCTGTTCTGTTCATGCTCCTATATGTACTACATAGTGACCTGTCCCCAAGGCTTTACAGCTGTTGGCAGGCACTGAAATAAACAACAAACAGTAGTGCCCAAGTTAACGCCACTTTTTTTTTTTTTCACTATTCTTGAGGAATACACCAAAAAGCAATCAACAAAGCCTTACCCTTCACTGTGCAAAACTGCCCTGGTATTAGGGGAGGCCTTGGACACGGTCGTAAAGTTAATGTGTTAGTTTGCCGCAACAAACTACACAGTCACATTGAAAAATCTATGACAACATACATCAGTTGCATCACATTTACATAGGCAGACAATTAGCAATGCTATTTTGTTGTTAATAAATTGTTGTTGTTCATGTTTATAGTGATACTGCCGGTAAATAATGGTACAATGGTAAAGAAGTGAAATTTACTTTGCAGCGAATTACTTGGAGTAGCATAGAGCCCTACAGTCGAATCCCATTAAATCGAACACGCTTAATTCGAACTTCCGGTTTATTCGAACTGACGCTGTGGTGCCATCAAAGTTATGTGTTCTTCAATGGGCGAAAACGCCCAGTAATTCGAAAGCGCAAGCATTTGCGACGGTTAATTCAAACATGCCGCGCTCCAATAATGCTCTCAACAGCGTACCAAATCACGCGGTGGCACATCCGACCAGCATTGCTCCGACTCCGCCATAGAGCAAAAGTTTAGGAGAGACCCTTCAACGCCGCGAGCGATGAAAAAAAAAGAAAGAAGAAGAAAAAACGCAGTGGAAATTTCACCCTCTCTCAAACGGCAAAGTCGCCGTTTCTGCGTTGTGCTGGAATCTAGGTGGTGTTAGTGCGTACCTACGTCTCAGACACGCGAAGAAAATTGCCAGTAAACCCTTCTCCTTTCTGCTTCCTCTATTTTCTGGTCACGTGTTAACCTTGAACGTCCAGAGGAAGGCAGCGGCGGAGGCCCAATCCTGCCAACGAAACTGCCCACGCCGACGAACGCTCGGCAGAAAACGAAACTTCAGGGAGCGGGCTAGGCTGGCGCCGGCACGGCGGCAGAGGCACACGGAGACAATCGAAGGTGGGGAAGTTGAAAGGGAAGGCGAGGGGAGCCACCGAGGCAACGCAGTTGCCGAGGAAGAAAAAGTAGTTTGGCATGAGAAAAGCAAAGGTTGGCGCCATCTTCTGCAGCCCTTGAGGGAGCACGCGCCAAGTTGCCGAGGTCGTATCCGCTTCCATCCTCCCCCACCTTCGACGGTCTCTGCGCACGCACGCCCCTCCCTGATGTTTCGTTTTCTGCCATTATCGGGAAGCGCGGCGTGGCCAGTTTCGTGGTCATCGCTCGCTGTCTGCTTGCGCGCCGCGATATTTCACAACTCGCAGTTCGTGCATCGTGCCATGGTGCACGAATACTTCTAGAATAAATCCTTCTTTTAATTCGAACTTATTATATCAAACAAATTTTCAGGCCCCTTCGAGTTATCGAGATTCGACTGTATATTGAAGTTGTGAACTTACCAAGCAGCTTATCCCAATTGGACTGACCAGTAAGGAAGCCAGAACAGGTCTCAACCAGTTTCAGAGAAAACGGCCACATGCAGGCAAACAATGCTTACCGCTGCTGCTCTTGAGATAATAAGCGGCACACTTCTGGTCCTTTCCAGTCAGGTCCTGGAGAGTCCGGTACGTCTGTGAAGATGCAGAGGTCAGCCATCAACAGTTGTGCCCTATGGCATTGCGACTTCCTTCTGTATTTATTATAACAAGAGTCATTTCACAGCAGCAAGAACACAGTCACGTCAGAACTGAACAGCCTGACTGCAGAAAAAAACCATGGGTGCACCTTGGGTGGCCCGCCAGCTGCTGTGCCATCAAGGATATGAAGATGACAATGATGAAAGGATTGCAAAAATATGCATGCGCGAAAGGCAGCATAAATGAATTTATGCATCATTCAACAGCTGACTATTACTGCCTACTAGAACTGTCGAACTCAATTTCTTCAGATTGCCAGCCAAGACTCTCGTGTAGTTAAAGTGGCGGTCCCACTCCGGCGGCACGAGCCCCCCATTTTCAGTACTTTTGGAGCAACCGTGGCGGCTCTTCTACTTAGGATATAAAGTTGTGGTATATACCATAAAAAGCTTAATTCTTGTAGATTCCAACTATATATAATATAAGGAAATTTATTAATGTGATTTAGAAATAAATGTTCAAGAACAAGCATGAGATACATGGTTTTTGCGAACTGTGTCTCAGTTCTGACCATATTTAGAATAAACTACCGTACTTACTGCATTGTGGCATGCTCTGTAGCTTTACGACATATTTATTTAGTTCGTAGATGTAGCAAAATAATTTTGAATTTTTCCTTTTGGGGAATTTGCTTTTGAAAATTGCCAAATATTGCTATCTTCTGTTGTAAACAGCCTGACAACTACATGCTCAAGGAAGCTAAATTTTGGATAAAGTAGAGTTCAAGGAATTTACATTTAGGACGAAAAATTTCATTCATGTAACTTTATTAGTTTTCCTAATAATGCGGCCGAAATTAAGCAATATTTGGAACTCTGGTTTTATTTTTGCCCATTTTTGCAGGAACGTACTAAAGCTACGAAGCTGCGGTTTAAAACTAATAAAGGTACATGAATGAAATTTTGCGTCCTAAATGGAAATTCCTTGAACTCTACTTTATCCGAAATTTAGCTTCTTTGAGCTGTAGTTGCCAGGCTGTTTACAACAGAATATTGCGATATTTGGCAATTTTTAAAAGCAAATTAGCCAAAAATGAAAAATTCAAAATTATTTTGCTACGTCTAGGAACTAGATAAATATGTCGTAAAGCTACAGAGCAAGCTGCAATGCAGTAAGTGCGGTAGTTTATTCTAAATATGGTCACAACTGAGACACAGTTCTCAAAAACCATGTATCTCATGCTTGTTCTTGAACATTTATTTCTAAATCACATTAATAAATTTCCTTATATTATATATAGTTGGAATCTACAAGAATTAAGCTTTTTATGGTATATACCACAACTTTATATCCCAAATAGAAGAGCCGCCACGGTTAGTCCAAAAGTACTGAAAACGGGGGGCTCGTGCCGCCGGAGTGGGACCACCACCTTAAAGATGTTAATTTCGGATTACCTCAAGGTAGCTTACTGGCTCCTGTCCCATTATCTTCACCAATCATCTGCGTACTGGACTCAGTGTCAATATAATACTATATGAAGGTGACTGCATCATTTACGTACCATGCAATTAAGTTATGAGGACACTTTGCAGAATGTTTTAGAATTTTAGTAGATAAAATTATGGTACTGCTGTCCCTTGTTAGGAAGATCATTTTAATGCTAATTATGTGTTTAAAGCATTGAAAAGAAAATGTTTCAGTTTTTTAATTGAGTGTTTTTTCTAATATTTTTTTAAGTACGAAATTTGTCCCTCACGTGAGCATTCATACCTTTGAAACAAATTGCTCCATCTCATAATGTTTTGGATTTAATGTAGGTCTACCTATGAGCTGTGCAATGAACTGGAATAAAGACATGCAATGCATATTTGATGAATTATTCATCAAAAACTAAACAAACAGTAAAAAACCGCCTTTCGCAAGGCAATACTTAGAGAAAACTGGCAATAATATAAAATATTATGAGTGAACATCAATAATCCTAGTTCATTGCATGTCTTAATATATAATAAAACAACCTGCAATGTTTCAACAGAACTTCTTCATTAAATAAAAGTTCATAAAAGATGGCGTAGCAAAAAAATCTACAAATTTTCATTTTGAGAAAAATATGAATAAAGCTGCAATATACTCATGAAAGCAAAGTAACCAGACTTGTAACAAGGCTCTCCCGTTCCTGTTGCACATCCTCCTTGTTGTGTGTGTGGATGAGTACAGAGGGCGTCAGTGAGTGTACATGAGACAGTAAGACAATAGATGCAAGCATCATTCTGCTAATTTTGGCAAAGAGTGCTGATCTCGTATGTCTACCAGGCCATTACTTGCAGTACCAAAATACGCCCAAACTGTGTATAGGTTGCCGCAGCCCGCTTTCAATTTCAAACTGCGACTAGCTTGCGGTGCCCCCCCCCCCCCAATGTCACAGGACACAGTCCAGTGCTCACAAGGCTTGCTTGGTGCAGATGGCAGCTCTCGCCTACTTGCAAGAGCCCAAATTGTTTCAGACCTGATTGCAGCTTCCTGCTTGCAGCTTCCAAAATCATTTGAAAATGTTTGGAGCTGAATCATTTCGGGACTGGAGCAGGAGGACAGAGTATGGTCCATAGCATGGGCACACCGGCCTCTTGACAGCCCTTGCCTTGGAAGGCCCGCTTCATCAAACACTTGATGCATCCCACTGACGAGCTCCAAGTCACTGCACTTCCGCAGCAGCCCTAAGAAAGCACGCCTGCTGGACGTATGCCCCTCGGTCGAAGAAATGCCTTCTTCCGTTCAGCTCTAACCACTAGAAGTTGGCGAAACGTGCCACTGCACTTGACGCCATGAAGAATGCTCTCCTGAGCTCGATACCCTCATCGAGTTACACTGAGCGATTGGGAGTAGCTGGATTTCTCGATTTTCGTTTATGCAACCTGGTGGAGGCCCAGTTGCGTGAACTCCGAAAGACCAGTGCTGTGCCACCGAAGAAAACAAAAACCGCCGTAATCCCATACATGCACCAAGTGTCACACAGGATAAAGAAAGGCTGTGAGACGCGTCGGTGTTGAGGTTGTGTTTTCGGCCCCCAACAAGCTCAGTGATCTGTGCAAGCATGTGAACGCGAGTGGTGAACGGCCTGCAGCAAGAGACATGCCAAGCAGTTTGTGTCCTGCAAGTGCGGCATCGTCTACAAAGTGCCGCTTTCTTGTGTACGTGTTTATATTGGTCAAACAGGCCAATGTATCAATGACCGCCTGCGTGCAAACAACTTCAAGTTAAAGTCAGGCAGCACTGTGCCAGGTGTAGGTGTTCGCTTTTAACAGCGAAGCTGTTTAAGCCAGCCGTAAAATGTGCGCGTTTCACGAAAAGCCAGCCGCGCCGTAGCCCCGGCAACCAGCGACGCCACAGCTGCTTAACACCTGGCATAACCTCATGACGTCATGCCAAGCCGCGCATGCAGAGTAGCGACAACTACGCAGCTGCTACCGCTAAGCCACGCACAGCGACGAAGACACTTCGTGCAACCGAGTTCCGCCGCGCTACAGCAGCGCTGCAGCTTGTGTGACGTCGTGCTTTCCTCCTTGCAGTAGCCGAGTTCTGCCATGCTGCAGCTGGTGATAAGCCACGCCTACGGCCGGAGACACTGAGTACTGCACATGCGCCGACAACGAGCAACAGCTATCTAAGCCGTTGGGCAGCGATGCTCAATCAGATGCAGCCATGGGAAGCCGAAGGAAAGTACGTACTCCCAAAGAAGAATCAGCGCATCGTGAAGCAAGGCTTGCTGCTGTACGAGAACCGCCGGCACAGGTGCGCGCTCGCTTCGCCCAACACAGACACGGCTCCTGCCTGCGTTTGTAGCATGCCAGGAACGCTGTCGCTTGCAGGCGCCGACACGTCCAGCGCTAGTCACGCGAAATGTCGCGAAAGGGAAGGTACCTTTGAAAATGATCGCTTGAGAATACCGAAAACAGGAGACGAGGACACTTGTTAGGAAAGCAGCCCGTATAAGAGATCAAGCATAAATAGCCGTCTTCTTTGTCTTCGGATTTTCCAACCTATATACGAGACGGAGTCCGTGCTAGAGCTTCCGCATCTAGGTTGAACTTGGTAGCAGCTAGGTTCGGCTTTGGCTATGCCCGAGTTGATCTTGGTTATGCCAGGTATCTCTTGGGTTATGACGCAATCGATCGGCCAGCTTCGCTGTGTCTCTAGCTCTGCGTGGCCTAGTGCAAGCTTTGCCGTTTTTTTTTTCTAGACCAGAGTGTTATAATCAGGAGTTACAGCGATCGGAGCGACCGAGAAATTTGTGAAGCACCGTGTATTGAACGATTTGGCCCTAGTTGCGTCAGCGCCCCTTCTATGTCGCTCTTGAGGAAAGAGCTTGATTATCTGCAACACTAAGTTATGCAGTGCACCAGCTTCTCTTCTTTGTTTTCTCCCGTCTCTTTCTTTCCTCTTCGTAGAGTTCTTGCACATGCGCAGACTCTTTGGTGCCTCGATTCTTACCCCACTCTTACTACCTGTTTTAACTTTTTATTCTTCGGGGAAGCATTTTTAGTGTTTCACGGCACTAGTATTCTTTTATACAATATTTTGCATTGTTATTTTACCTTTTTGATGATCTCCATTTTTTTGAGCTACAATTTTTTTTGTTTCCTTTCTTAGTCTTTTTTGCTATATTGTTGTTTTCCATGTGGGCACAATGTTTATCTGTGAGTGTGCAGCTCAAGCTTCACCTCGATGCGCAATAATGTGGGTGAATAATCCAGATATTGAATGTTTTCCGATGCATGCGCTGTGGCTGTAGTACGAATGGTGAATGCATAGACAGTTAAACTCGATATGATGAACGTCAATATTATGAAAGTCTCAAAATAACGAACTTTTTATGACTTCTTATCCATAGAACACCATGTGTTGAGAACGTCAAATAACAAAGTGTGTTTATACACGATTTCAATATCAATAAATTTTACTGCCACCGCGAAGGAATACCAGACAATAAATGGTCAAATGGTTGAATTGCAAGCGGCTGCTTGTGAGCACACCTCTCAAATCCCACAACCAAGAGAGCTATCGCCAAGAAGCGTCGTCATGTTCCATATAAAGTGTGACAAGATCCTATTGCGCTCCACGTGCTTTGGGTGTGGGAGAAAACGTGCGAGAAGGATGCTCGAGGAAAGGGTGGCAGGTTGCGTCTCTTTTTCTAGCGCAGGCTTCGCATGGATGGCTGAATGCAGCTCCTGCTTTAGAGGTGCCACGTTTGCAAAGAATGGGCGATGGTGTGCCATCATGTGCACTGTTTTCCTGCGCGATTACTAATAGAGGTATTGTGTGCCGCAGCAGCAGGCGAAGCATTCACTCCCCACTACTTTTGACGATAGAAAAGCACCAGCAGATAAGAGACCCCCACAACGTGAAAGCAGGGCTGGCTTCGCTTCGTACCGCCCATTTGAAGATATCGTCGACATGGCATGAAATCATATCTTTCATCGCCTACTCTCAAATTCATCTTTTTTTTTTTTTCTCATTCAAGTGTTGCAGCCCCTTCCACATAAGAAAAATCCATCCGCGACTGCACTTATTTGCATAAAAGGTTCAATTTCAATATACAGTAAAACCTTGTTAATTCGACCCTCATTAATTCCGAAAATCAGATAATTTGAACTCGTCCTCTGATCCCGGACGGCATATGCATTACCGTATTTACTTGCATAACGATCGCACTCGCATAGTGATCACACCCTGGAATTTTCCTTCAAAATTCGATTTTCTTTTCTTTCCCGCATAATGATCGCACCCCGAACTTGCCGTAGCCAAGTCTAGCTGATGATAATTGTTCTTACCATCTCTCGAATGCTACGGAAACGACTCTTCCAAGACTTACCAAGCGGACTGCACACACCAAACAGAATCCTATGCAGATCCCCATTTCATTCCCTACATCACTTTCTGCACTTCCAAGAAAAAATAATCTACAACTAAACTTGCCTAGGCATTATCATTTTTTGGCTTTATAATGGTTGTGGTCCACAACAACAAAAAAAAGAGGCGCCTTTTGATTCCTCTTGTCTGCACTCGAGGGAATGCAACAAATCCAGTAGCCACGTTTACATTGATACGGTAGAAGAGCGCCCTATTCATACGCTGGCGCTTATAACACAGCTAAGATATTCGCCCACCCTTAGAGGAAACGTGCCGTATTAGGATTGCCACAGTTCTTGCAGCATGCCCGCCATGTGTTTCTATGTCAGTGGCAACTGAGCGCGCCCATCTGTTTCTGTTTGACATGTCTGTTTCTGGCATGGCTAAGTTATTGCCGCAGACTTGCCGATATTAACTATATTATTCATTATTTATACGGAAAAAAACTTGTGTACTCGCGAGAAAAAAAAATTTCGTTCGGCTTGCTCCGTCAGCAGCCATCTTTGTTTTGATATCATCATCATCATCATTTATTGTTCCCTTAAAGGCCCCTGCTTGGGGTATTACATAAGGGGGGGGAGTACACATACAAAATACACTAAAGTTGGTCAGTGATCAAAGTATAACAGCGGGGAAAACACATGAGAAGTCATTCAATTAATAAAAAGCAGTAGGTAGGTAGGTAGTAAACTTTATTGACGTCCTGAAGTAATCACCCCTCGTTTTCATGGAGGGAGGACCGCGGGCCGCTCCCACGTCGGGACGAGAAGGCCAAGCCTCACTGCCGCATCGTGGGCCCTTCTGGACTGCCTCGAGTTGGTTGAACCAGTCATGACTCTTGATCAGTAAATAAAATGTGTCTTGCGAGATCCCTTGACCCGTGTAGTGCTGTAAAGAGGGGCACTCCCAGAGCATATGGTTAAAATTGCTGTATCCGCCGCAGTCGGGACACGAAGGGGAGACCTCCGCGAAAAGATCGAGAGGCTGTGATACGAGTGCGTTTGTAATAACCTAAGCGCAACCGATTGAGGCCGTGATAGATTTTGGTGGGGTGACGAAAACGCCCTGCGAGCAAGTTGATAATGCTTTGTTACTTCGTTAAAGGTGGAGAATATGTCCCTAAAGCGGGGGGGGTTCAGTCTCCACCCCGATCGGACCAGACCTGTCGCGGGCCCCGCCCGGTGCACCGGCCCCAGATAGCCCGGCGTGGCAAGCGAGACCTCGCGCCTGAGCATGGGCCAATTCGTTGGCGTTGACAAGCCCCCCTACTTTCGACCCTACATGGGCCAGGAACCAGGTGATTGAAAAAAAAAAAGGGTAGACATGGTTTAACAAGGATCACTAAGGCTTACTAGAAAAAGCATATTATACACAGTATACACACGGCGGAGCGAAATACATTTTAAGAACAGTTGGTACAGAGGATCAAAATTTTAAAAAGCACGATTGAAACAAACAAAGAAAGAAAGGCGAACTGTAGTTAATACAAGGATTACATAGGTTGTGTGGATAATAAATCACGAAATTTTACGTGATCACGTTCAAGGGCGACCAATTCGGGTAGTTTATTCCATTCCGCTATCGCAACAGGAAAAAACAAGTTGTTAATAGAACCGCGAAGACACTGAATGCTCGTGAATTGAAAAGACATCGAGAAGTGCGGATCGGCGGGAGAAGGAGCGATCCATGTAAATGCGGAAATGCGTAGTATAAATTGTGAAGTAAACAGAGTAGGGCAATTCGACGTCGTTGTCATGAGTAAGACGCCGGAGGCGAAATAAAAGAAGACGAGGACGATGTGAGCGGAGCGTTCTGAACGGCGCGAGCGCGCGAGGCGCGTGACCCGAGGCGTGATCGAAGGAGAAACGGCGTTGTCTGAGCATTATCGACGTGGTTCCGGGCCAGGAAGGTCGCATCGCCAGCACCGCACTGGCGACGGGAGACTTGGGGGTCTGGCCGAGTCCGTGACGTTGGCCGTCCACGGTGTGGCCGTCGACCTCGGCAAGTTCGGGCGAGGCTCCTGGACGAGCTGCAGCTCCTCACGACAAGACCAGGCACCCCAGAGAGGCTCCCCCTTCTACGGCAGACCGGCACGCTCGATGATCCCCGGAACGCCACGTCGGCTCTCGGGAAAGGAGCGAGACGGAAGCAGCGGCCGAGGACGTCGCTAGGCCTAACCCGTCACCTCTCCCGGCCACGTCAGCAGCAGCGACCGGGTTATCCAGGCTCCCGAGAAGAGCGAGTTGAAGGACCGACCGAAAGGCAGCAATGAATATACGACGGTCGACGGAGGCACCGACATTAAGAAAGGCCCAACGAGATCCCCGCCGGGAGAAGACGAGCAACGAGGACGAACTCCGTAAGAACGACTTTCTTGCATCGCCACAACAGTAGGCCAGTGATGCCAGACTTTGGGGTAGGAAAGGCCTAGGACTAACGGAGGCGAAGTTAAGGATATTTAGTGATTCATTAGGTTGTTTTTGTTAACCTTTATTTATTCATTGTCTTTTAGTTCTGTGTGCACTTTAGTTTTAGTTTGAGGTTTTTTGGCTTTCGTGTGAGAATTAAAAAATCTGTTTGCTGTGTTGCCATGCCTCTTCCCTCTCCATCTCTCATAACACCCGCACGCCTCCGAGATCAGTGACAACGCAAAACACATCACAATTGGCGAGCTTGCCAGGATCCGTCCCGGATTCTATCCAGCCCAGTCACTGATACTCGGGAGTTGCAGAGATGGATTGGGAGGCGATATCGGCTGCTATTCGCAAGCAGAAGCTCAGCAAGGAGCAGGGCCTCAAACTAATTGAGGATGAAAGGAAACGCGTAGAGGCCGCTCGATTAGCAGAACTTGCTGCAGTTAAGAAAGCTTATGAGGAAAGAAAACAACGCCTAGAGAAAGAGATAAAGATGCTACAAGAGAAAGCTCAGGCATCGGAAAGGAGAGAGCGTGAGGCTGAGCTTAAGATTGAGAGTAGGACCGCTAGTGTAGCAGAGCTGGCGGACAGCAGAAATTTGTCAGAAGACGTTGGCAGAGTAGATAGCGCCCGTGACGACCCAGAGGAGAAGCCCTCGACTACAGAACCCTTGATTAAGAAAGACAGTGATATGAGGATGGGCGAGATTCCGATAGAGATTGGCGTAAGCGAGGAGCAGAGAGCGGTAACGAAAGAAGTAGCTTCACCTCGTAACGACATGGGGTTTGTAATGGAAAATGATTCCAAGAATCGCCAGGCACCAGAAATGACGAGCCAGTCAAACTCCGAGAGAAATGAGAAAGAGGATAGAGGCCCTAGTCACCTAAAAAGTGCAAAGCGTGAAGGTAGGAGGAAAACTCCCAGTAGATGGAAAAGAAAACGGCGTGTTAAAACGCAGATGCATGAGAAGAGGCGGACGTCAAGGAAAAGGATTAAGAGGCCAGAGTTAAGGCAGAGCCATTCCAAGCAGTACGAGCGATATGCAGGTGTAAGAAAGAAAAGGAAGCTAGAGCTAAAGCACAGGCATTCCAAGCTGCACGAGAAATGTGCCAGAGCAAGAAAGGGAAGGAGGCAGGCTGGGCGTAGAGAAGCGTGGGAGCTTAGGAAAAGGCGGAAAAAATAGAGCAGTATAACCGGTAGGATACGAAAGGAATACCGTTTAGGAATGGCATACGGAAGATTTCAGTGTTCAGAAATGCGGATTGAGAGAAAGCATTGAAACTGTACCTATGTATATTGTGTTTGGAGTACTGTAAAATATGTGTAGATAGCAAGTTTATTCATATAGAGTGCTTGGGACAATGAACATTACAAGCAATTGAGTGCAGTGTTGTGTGAACAGAAACAAATGGTGAAACGTGCGCGACAGTGCAGTGAAGTGTGATGATGAGTGGCAAGCGAAGACGACGCACAGAAGAGCACTCAAGCCACAACGAAAGTCAAGTTCGCCGCCAAAAAGAAGTTCAAGAGGAAGCAGTTTTTTGGAAAAAAACTCTTGAAGAGGGGAGCCATGTCATGAGTAAGACGCCGGAGGCGAAATAAAAGAAGACGAGGACGATGTGAGCGGAGCGTTCTGAACGGCGCGAGCGCGCGAGGCGCGTGACCCGAGGCGTGATCGAAGGAGAAACGGCGTTGTCTGAGCATTATCGACGTGGTTCCGGGCCAGGAAGGTCGCATCGCCAGCACCGCACTGGCGACGGGAGACTTGGGGGTCTGGCCGAAACCGTGACGTTGGCCGTCCACGGTGTGGCCGTCGACCTCGGCAAGTTCGGGCGAGGCTCCTGGACGAGCTGCAGCTCCTCACGACAAGACCAGGCACCCCAGAGAGGCTCCCCCTTCTACGGCAGACCGGCACGCTCGATGATCCCCGGAACGCCACGTCGGCTCTCGGGAAAGGAGCGAGACGGAAGCAGCGGCCGAGGACGTCGCTAGGCCTAACCCGTCACCTCTCCCGGCCACGTCAGCAGCAGCGACCGGGTTATCCAGGCTCCCGAGAAGAGCGAGTTGAAGGACCGACCGAAAGGCAGCAATGAATATACGACGGTCGACGGAGGCACCGACATTAAGAAAGGCCCAACGAGATCCCCGCCGGGAGAAGACGAGCAACGAGGACGAACTCCGTAAGAACGACTTTCTTGCATCGCCACAACAGTAGGCCAGTGATGCCAGACTTTGGGGTAGGAAAGGCCTAGGACTAACGGAGGCGAAGTTAAGGATATTTAGTGATTCATTAGGTTGTTTTTGTTAACCTTTATTTATTCATTGTCTTTTAGTTCTGTGTGCACTTTAGTTTTAGTTTGAGGTTTTTTGGCTTTCGTGTGAGAATTAAAAAATCTGTTTGCTGTGTTGCCATGCCTCTTCCCTCTCCATCTCTCATAACACCCGCACGCCTCCGAGATCAGTGACACAACAAAACACATCACAGTCGTTATGCTAGGGAAGAGAGACTGAGGGAGTTTTTTATTTTACTTACTGTTACAGCAGCAGCCGCCTGTTGGTTGATCTGTTGTCATCCCTCAGCGAACGCATTCCGACGCGTTCCCATGGACACCGCGTGACGGCGTTATCGCCATTTTGCAAGCTTGGCGGTTGTTTGTTTCGGTGCCATTTCACCATGGGGCAGTATGCGAGTTTTACGGCCGCCTTTAAGCTTAAGGCTGTTGTCTACGCGCTACACCATGGCAACCGTGCTGCCGACAGGCATTTCGGCGTCGATGAAATCCGAATACAGTAGTGCAAAAACCAACGTCAGAAGCTGATGACTACTCTCAGGATGCACCAGGCTTTCCGCGGACCCAAATGCGCAAAAATGCTTGTGCAGTATCATTAGAAATGATACAGACACAGGCATGCGCAATTGCCAGGAAGCTGGAAATCGTCGCAAAGGACTTCCGTGCTAGTTCCGGTTGGACGACTCCCTGCATGCGACGAAATGGACTGTTGCTGAGGCTACGGACGTCGTCGTGCCATCGGCTCCCATCGGCATATGACGACAAGGCGATAGACTTTCATCACTTCGTCACAAGGATCCGTGAAAAGAACAGCTTGCTCTTGTCGCAAATAGAGAACGCCGACCAAACTCCTTCAACATGCCCTGAAACACAACAGTGCTTGGAGTGTCCTTGTGAAGACATCTGGTGAAGAGAAGCAGCAATGCACTCTAATGCTTGCAGTGATGGCAAACGGGCAGAAGCTGCCACCATATATATGTCATACTGAAACGGAAGACTATTCTGAAGGGAAACTTTCCCCGTGGCATCCACATCTGTGCTCAAGTAAAAGGGTGGATCACGGCAGAAATCATGATCGATTGGATCAAGACTGTTTGGGGATGAACACCAGGAGCACTTCTGCTTCTCTCACTTCTTGTGTTGGACAGTTTCCGAGGCCATCTTGTCGACAGTGTCTGTGCTGAGCTTAAGGAGCTACGCATGGGCATTGCAGTGATCCCTGGTGGTCTGACGTCGCTGCTACAGCCTCTCGACGTGTCACTGAACAAACTGTTCAAGGAAAATGTCCGAAAACTGTACGCAGAGTAGATGGCGGCAGGCCAACACGATTTGACGCCAAGTGGCAAAATCAGAAGACCGTCTGTGGAGGTGCTTTGCTCCTGGATCGTCGAAGCTTGGAGCGGTATCTCCGAAGAGGTAGTGGCCAAGAATGCTAAGAAGACCAGCATATCCAACGCGCTGGACGGGACAGAAGATGACTTTCTGTGCGACTGCGAAGATGCCCCAGCGATGACACTGCCAGTTCCGACAATGAACCTTGCGGCGATGACAGTGAAGATTCAGACTCGGAATAAAGTGAGGGGTCCTTATTGAATGAGAAAAATAAAATAGAAGGGCAATGTGCAATTCATGTAGTGCCTACTGTGGTGACAGAAAGCGCCAAATGATAAGACAAGACTATACATTGACGGGGAACCACGTAACTGCCTTTTATTCTGATGGCAATCGCTTATGAGAACTACACAAGCTACCCAAGTATTTTTTGGACACCAGTGGCTCTGTATGCACACGCGTAGGTATGTGCATGTATATGCGCGTATGTGGGTACATGTAGGTGTATATATATATATAATGCACATGTGTATACATGTATGAATTGTTGTTGCCGAATACTCTGTAAGGGGGCTGCGGGCCTCGTCAAGCTGCCTCTACTGGAGCAGCTTTAACTTGCAGCCTCCTCCACCAAGTTGATGAAAAAATTATTGTGAGACGACGGCCGGGGCGAAGGCAGAGCTCTTCTATTGACACACGGCGCGAGACAGCCCACGAACACCAACCCGACAAAATGATGATGCTTATGAGGATGGGTATATACACATGAAGACGATGATGAACTGCACAGTTAGCGCTCACACTAACTTTCCCCCCTCACGAAAGTGGCCGGTAAGGCAGCGAGTCAGAAACGGTCGGAACGCCGAAGATACGGCTTCAGGCGAGAGACGTGAACAATTTCATTGCTGCGGCAACGGCGGTCAGTAACCGAGGTAACAGGAGCTACGCGATAGTTCACGGCAGATGTTCTTTCAAGCACGGTATATGGGCCGCGATACCTGTGAAGAAATTTTTCACAGAGCCCTGGCACTCGAACAGGTGTCCACAGGAGCACTTCGTCGCCTGGGCGGAACGAATTGACACAACAGGTCGCATCACAACGGACTGTCCTCTTGTCCTGAATGGTCGCGATATGGGTGCGCGCAATTTCGCGGCAGTGGGCGACGCGGGCGGCAAACTCCTCTGGTAGAGATGTGGATGGAACAGAAGGCGTAGAAAGAAAGGTGGTGTCCAAAACAAAAGACGGTGCACGGCCGTACACGAGGAAAAAGGAGCTGTAGTTTGTTGTGCGTTGAACGGCGGTATTATATGCAAACGTGACGAAAGGAAGTATAGTGTTTGTGTGGTCGGGTTTCACATACATGGAGATCATGTCGGACAGAGTTCGATGGAAACGCTCGGTAAGACCACTGGTCTGGGGATGGTATGCAGAGGTGGTCTTATGAATGGTGTTTGAGGCTTGCAGGACTTCAGCAAGAACATCGGAAAGAAATGTCTTGCCATGGTCACTTAGAAGAACACGAGGCGCACCGTGGCGCAAGATAATGGCTTGCAGGACAAACTCGGCGACCTCAGAGGCCGCACCAGAAGCAAGAGCTGCCGTCTCAGCGTAGCGAGTGAGCTGGTCCACGGCGGTGACAATCCAGCGGTGACCCACGGGTGTAAGTGGAAGGGGTCCGTATAAGTCGATGCCCACGAATTCAAAGGGAACAGACGGGCACGGCAATGGTTGTAAAGGGCCGGCGGGAAGAGAGGTTGAATGTTTTCGATGTTGGCATGACGCACACGAACTGACGTACTTGGCAACACTAGTAGACAGGCCAGGCCAGAAACAGCGAGTCTTAATGCGGTCGTAGGTTTTATGAAATCCTAAATGGCCAGCCGTTGCGTCGTCGTGAAAAGCTTGCAAAATTTGCAGTCGAAGTGAGCGAGGGACGACTGGGACCCATCGGTGACCGGTAGGGTGGTAAACTTGCCGCAATAATGAGCCATCATGAAGTTTAAACCGTGCCAGTTGTCGTCTTAAGCAGCTGTTGAGAGGACGGGATAAGCCAGTGAGCCGGTCGATAATTGTGCGGCAGTACGTATCTGCACGTTGGAGGGAGGCGAGGTCTTCTGAGGGCAGAATGTCGACCGAGGTCACGAACCGTACCGGGGCCATGGTTGTGGTCGGTTGGCTGGGCGGTGCCGAACGGAGGGAAGGTGAGACAGGGGCATTTAGCGACAGCGGGCAACGAGACAAAGCGTCAGCATCTTGATGTTGCCTGCCAGACCTATATGTGACAGTGTAGTCGTACTCCTGCAAACGCAGAACCCATTGGCCGAGGCGTCCGGACAAATTCTTCAGGGAGGACAACCAACACAGAGCATGGTGGTCAGTCACAATTGTGAATTGGCGGCCATATAAATAGGGGCGAAACTTTTGTATGGACCATACGATGGCGAGGCATTCTTGTTCGGTGATAGTATAGTTTCGCTCAGCAGGAGAAAGAGTACGACTAGCGTAGGCCACGACTTGCTCTTCAGACGAGTGGTTCCGCTGCAGCAGGACAGCGCCTATTCCATGCCCACTTGCGTCAGTGTGGAGGTTAGTAGAGGCTGTGGGATCAAAGTGACGAAGCACTGGTCCTGATGTGAGGCATCGCTTGAGGGTCTGAAAGGCGGCTTCACGTTCATCCGTCCAGGTAAAAGGTATGGTCGTGGTCAGAAGTTTATGAAGAGGACCTGCGATAGTCGCGAAGCCACGGACAAAGCGGTGGAAGTACGACGCTAATCCGAGAAAGCTGCGAAGTTCTTTAGGTGTGGATGGTGTTGGGAAATGCTGTACAGCAGCGACCTTGTTGGGATCTGGCTCAATGCCGTGCTTGCTGACCACGTGACCTAATACTTAAATGCTGCGGCTCGCAAATCAACACTTCTTAATATTGAGCTGGAGACCGGCCTTGGCTAGACATGTGAGAACGTCGTCTAAACGTTCTAGGTGCTGGGAGAAGCTGGACGAAAAGATGACAATGTCATCCAGGTAACATAGGCAGGTTTTCCATTTGAGGCCGCGTAGTACGGTGTCGATCATTCGTTCAAATGTGGCAGGCGCATTGCACAGACCAAAAGGCATTACGCTGAATTCGAAAAGACCATCAGGTGCTGTAAACGCCGTCTTCTCTTTGTCGGGATCATGCATCGGGATCTGCCAGTATCCAGAACGCAAGTCGAGGCTCAAAAAGTATTCGGCACCTTGTAAGGTATTCAAAGCATCGTCAATACGGGGCATAGGATATACGTCCTTACGGGTAATTTTGTTTAGTGCCCTATAATCGACGCAAAAGCGTACCGAACCGCCCTTTTTTTTAACTAGGACAACTGGAGACGACCAAGGGCTTGCTGAAGGCCTCATAACGTTCCGTGCGAGCATGTCGTTGACTTGGTCTTCTATAACTTTCCGTTCAGCAGACGATACACGGTAAGGGCGGCGGCAAATGACGTGAGATCCGTCGGTTTCGATGTGATGAGTGGCCACGGTTGTTTTACCCAAGCCATCCGAACACACGTCAAAGCAAGGTTGGTGTTTCCTTAAGATGCTCAGCAAGGCATCAGTCTGAGTTGGCCTCAGATCTGAACTCACAGTGGCCCTGAGAGCACTGGGTGAACAGTCCGTGGGCGTACACTCGGCGAAGCAGGAAACAGGCGAAACAGTGACGACACATACTGGTGCTGCGTCGATAAGCATGGCAACAGTGGACCCCTCCGGCAGCAGAAGTGGCTCTGACGTCGTGTTGTAGGCGGTCAGACAGGCGCAGCCGCGTGAGAAACGCACTAGACAAGAAGCGATGGCGATTCCCCGAAAAATGCAGCGCTGAGAAGGGGAAACCACTGCGTCGCCAAAGATATTGTCGCTAGATCTAATGGTGAGAATGCGGGCTTGGCCGGGCGGAAGAACAAAATCTGCCGCTGTGACAAGGTGGGTGGCGAGGAATCGGCAGCGTCACGGAGCTCGGTGTCCGTAATATGTATAAGTGGTTGTCCGCACGAAATGACATCAGATGCAGCTGACAAGAAATTACAGCCTAAGATGATCGGATGAGCGCACGACGGAAGCACAGTAAACTGTATATCATGGCGAATTCCGTCAATGAGGACACGAGCAGTACACTGTCTGGTAGGGTAAATCGGACTATCATTGGTGCCACATAAGACCGGACCAACATACGGAGTTTGCACTTTTCGTAGACGGTAGCATAACGCGCGATGAATAACAGAAATGGCGGCGCCAGTGTGAATAAGAGCGTCGACGGAAACACCTTCCACACAAACAGCGAGTAAATTAGTCGGGCGAGCAGGAGAAATTGGGACAGTTCGCAAACAAGCAGTTTCTCCTCCAAAAACTGCAGCGTCTAGGTTTCCGGATGGTTGTCGAAAGAAGTGGAGGCAGGATGCAGGGGCGATGAAGTACGGCGGAACGGAGACGGGGAACAACGACGGGGTGAGCGAGAAGACTGGGACATGTCTTGGGACATCGGAGGTGAGGGCGAGCGACGCGACGAGGATATATAGGGTCCTGGAACGTAGGCGTCCGATCTGGGCACATGGTCTCTCTCATAGGCGGAATAGCCACATAAGCGCCGGCGGCAGAAACGAGAGATATGACCACGTATGCCACAGTAGAAACATACTGGGCGGGAAGGGCACCAGGTAGAGTTGTGTGGTTGCATAGGGGCCTTCGCTGCCATCGAGGCCAGGTGGTCGCAGACAACGGTGGCAGATGCAGATGGAACAGGGACCGCAGGCCGTGAAGCCATCTGGGCGTAAGTAGGTGCACAAACAGGCGCAGGGGACTGGGCATGTGTGACACTTGGCATGGATGCCAGTTCTTCTTTGATGATCTCGCGCAAACTGGGCGGAGGAGCGCGCAGAGACGCAACGGCGGTGTTCGCTGTGCCATGGCCGTGAAGCTCCTCTCGCACAATGATGCGGATGAGCGCTCGCAACTCGTCGTTGTCGGTAAGGTGAGCGTCGCAGGAGGTGCGTGGAAGACGAAAGGCGCAGATCGTGGCAAGGCGTTGGCATGTCGTGATGATGTCAGTAACCGAAGTGGGGCTCTGGACTACAAGAGCGTTAAAGGCAACGGAGTTGATGCCCTTCAGGATATGGCGGATACGTTGCCCTTCGGGCATGTCACTCTGAGCGCGACGGCAGAGGGCCAGAACGTCTTCAATGTAAGAGGTATAGGACTGCTCGGCTCCCTGGTTGCGGGTAGCGAGCTTCTGTTTCGCTACTTCGGAGCGCCCAGCAGATGTGCCAAATATCTGTCGCAGCTGCGCAGTAAATGCTGGCCAATCAGGGAAGTCACGCTCATGGTTGAAAAACCAAGTTTGGGCGACCTGCCTCAGGTAGAAGGCAACGTTGCGGAGCTTGTTTGACTCGTCCCAATGGTTGCAAGCGCTCACCTTGTTGTACTGGTCAAGCCAGTCTTCCACGTCCTCGCCGGGAAGGCCAGAAAAAAACCTTAGGGTCGCGTTGCGGTGACGGACCAAAAAGGCCCAGCTGGCGGAGCTGAGGTGGTAGCAGCAGTGGATGCGGTGGTTTGTGCCATGACTGGTGTTGGCGAGCACAATCGTCGACCAGAGCGGAGCTCCAGTGGTGACCGGTAGAGCAAGAGGACGGGGATATCAACGCACGCTCCACCACTTGTGAGACGACGGCCGGGGCGAAGGCAGAGCTCTTCTATTGACACACAGCGCGAGACAGCCCACGAACACCAACTCGACAAAATGATGATGATTATGAGGATGGGTATATACACATGAAGACGATGAACTGCACAGTTAGCGCTCACATTATTATTATTGTAGTGAAGAAGAGGGACGATGCAGTGGGGCATCCTTACCAGCGCTGTCTAGTGGGTCAGTCTCTCCAGCGCATCGCTCTGACTACGCCACTCGCGCTCACGGTCCCTTGAACTGAGCCAACGGTTGGCCCTAACGCCTGTGTGCAATAAACGCCTTTACAAGTGGTGGAGAGTGCTACGCTCGAGCGCATCCTGGAGCTACGATCCCGTACCCTCTCTTCAACCATGTCTCAGGACGCATCTCTGCTGACGTCCCAGCAAACGCCTCCTGCACCCTCCGTCGTGTGCTCTGGTCTACCTCGCCACAAGGATCCTCCTGTTTTCAGCAGCACCGACGACACCGACGTGGAGGACTGGCTGTCCACGTACGAGCGCATAAGCGTCATCAGTAAATGGGACGATGCCGCGAAACTCAGCAACGTGCTCTTTTACCTCGCCGGCGTGGCAGGCCTCTGGTACAACAACCATGAGACGGAAATTCCGACATGGTCTGCGTTCAGGACCTCATTAGTAGCTGCGTTTGGTCGTCCTGCTGCGCGCAAGGTGCGAGCAGAATCCCGCCTGCGAGAACGAGCCCAACAGCCGGGAGAGTCCTTCACTAGCTACATCGAAGATATCCTGGACTTGTGTAAGCGCGTGGACGCGACGATGTCAGAATCAGACAGAATCAGAAACGTTATGAAAGGGATTGAGGACGCCGCTTTCAACATGCTGCTCGCTAAGAATCTGCAATCCATCACAGAGATCGTTACGTTATGCCAAAGTTACGAGGAGCTACGCAGGCAGCGCTCGTTGACTCATCGGTCTTCATCACGCGACGATCACATCGCTGGTCTGGTTACCACCTACGACCAGACCGCACTGCTTGCAGACAATAAGACTTTCATTCGGGAGGAGGTAGCACGCCAACTCTCCTTTGTACCCTTTGCTCCGCCGCCGCATGTCCCATAGCCCGCTTCGCCTATCGTGCCTCTGCTCCGCCGGGCCATCGAGCAAGAAATCATCGAGGTCTTGCCCGACCAACGCCACCATGTTCCTGCTCCTGTGCCACTGAGCTATACCGAGGTCGTGGCACCACCCCAACAGGCCCTGGCACCAACACCACTAGACAGCGCTGGTAAGGATGCCCCTACTGCATCGTCCCTCTTCTTCACTACATTATCAGTTATGCTACTGCGGACTTCTGATTTGGAGCAATTTTTGGAGCATCAGAAATTTCATTTTGGAGCACTTTGGAACAGGCAATTTGGCATTTGGGGGCAGCTTGGAGCAGCTGATTTTTCACATCCTGAAGTATTTAAAAAAAAACTAGTGTACATGCGACACACACACACACAAATTGATATCGTGTCATATATTGCTAGTTTTCCCAGATGTCATTCCGTATATCCATAAACAGAAATGATGGACACATTGGTGGCATGCAGTTATTATAATCAGATGTCATGCTGCGCTTCAAACAAGCTACAGTAGAACCCCGCTGTTACGTTCCCGGGCACTGCGTCTTCCCGGCTGTTAAGCTCCCATAGTACCCAATGCATTAGTAGCACCGCTGTTGCGTCGCAAATGTGGGACCGTTCCCGCATCATGCATTGTGAACTGCCACCCCGCGCCGGCCCGAGCGGACATTTTGACTTCATGTCGCTTGGCTTGGTGGCTTGACGATGGGATTAGCTGCCGAAAGTGCCGGGGGCGACACCTATGACGTATTTTCGGTTTCCGCCAGCAAAAGCATCGCCTTTGAGATCCGTATTTGCTATCTAAAAATGGCGTCTATGACGCGTTGGGGCCCTAAAATTGGTTTTGGCGCATAAATGTTTCGTCTAAAGTTCAAGGGCGATAACGCCGTCACCGCGCGCCGTATGCTGTATGTGCGAGTGAAAGCATGCGAGGGAAGCCGACGAACACGGCGAAATCTCGCGCGCGCATGAAAGAAAAGCAGGGAGGAAGCGCGCCTTCTTCCGTCCCGCTCAAGGCACCAGCGAGCGAGCGAGGGGGAGGGAGAGGGGGAGGGAGAGCGGGCGGCGTTGTACTGTGGCATCAACTGCGTACTGCGCGGCGGCGCGCGGTCGTGCGGGCCGTATCTTGAAGACGATCTGCGTTGGGGGCACATTCTAGGCAGTGTAGGTGCGTCGGCAGCTCGTAGCTTTGTGCGTGCTGTGTTTTCTCGGCGCTTCAGTTTGCGTGGAAGCAATAGACACCAGCAGGAAGGTCACTTCGTTCGCTGCTGCGGCGGCGCATCCTCACACCAGCGTTTGACAGCGCGTGTCCGCGCTCATCGAGTGTGATGTCTTCATGTTTGCCTGTGCGCGCTGACACCATGCTTGTTATTATAGTTGTCGGAGCTAACACGAGAAAGATTCAGCCCTGACAGCGTTGAGTTTTTGAACTGATATTTTTTTATTCTCGCTCTGCACCTGCCGCGCGTTCCAATGCCAACTTCGTCTTCCTTGACGGGCGCCGCATGCTGAGGCGCTACAGGGCTCCCCCCCGTAGAGCGTGAGCCATAGGAGTCGCCCAGTGAACGTGCTTCGATGTGGAAGTCCAGACTTGAGATGGAAGCTCCGCGGACGCGAGAGCGGCAATGTATGCAGGTTTTAGTCGATCGGCAGCCACGACGTCTTCACGGCCGTTGATGTCCAGCGTGAACGTTTTAGGTGTACGATGGAGGACGCGAAATGGGCCATCATAGGCCGGTGTGAGTGGTGGCCGTATTTGGTCACGCCGAACGAAAACGTGACTGCAGTCATGCAGATCCTGGCTGACGAAGACAGATTGGGGGGTGTCGGTCGGCAGGAATTACAGGAGCAAGGTCGTGAAACGTGGTGCGCAGCTCTCGAATGTACGTAGCGGCATCATGAGTGGAAGGGGGCGACGACGGCTCAAAGAATTCACCTGGAAGACGCAGAGACACGCCATAGACTAGTTCAGCTGACGAGCAGCCGAGATCCGTCTTCAATGCTGATCGGATGCCCAGAAGTACGAAGGGGAGGTGATCAAGCCAACGTTCTCTTGGCTGGTGAGCAGTGAGGGCAGCTTTCAGTTGTCGATGAAGCCGTTCGACCATGCCATTGGCTGAAGGATGGTAGGCAGTCGTGTGGATGTGTCGAATGCCCAAGATATTGGCAAGTGCGGTGAAAAGGGCCGATTGAAATTGACGACCGCGATCAGTGGTGACGACAGAAGGGCATCCAAAGCGTGATACCCAGCCGTTTGTGAAAGCCTTGGCCACTGTCGGTGCTGTAATGTCGGAAACGGGAAACGCTTCCGGCCATCTGGTGAAGCGATCCACACATGTCAGTAGGTAACAGGCCCCTTGTGATGGTGGAAGAGGGCCGACGAGGTCGAGATGGACGTGGGAAAACCTTGCGTCGGGAGGCCGAAAGGGGGATGGTGCAGTGACCGTGTGACGGTGAATTTTAACACGCTGGCACTGAAGGCAGGTTCGCGCCCAGCGTCGGACGTCAGCATTGATACTTGGCCAAAGGAAACGAGATGTGACTAGCTTCTGGGTCGCACGAATACCCGGATGGCTCATGTTGTGCAATTGATCAAAAATTGCACGACGAAACGCTTTAGGCACGAAGGGCCGAGGAACACCAGTAGACGTTTCGCACGTTATTAATGAGGTAGAAAATGGAAGTAGGCACTCCGTGAAAGATAGAGACGTGGATGAAGAGCGAAGACTATGTAGCTCAGGATCGTTGCTCTGGGCAGCTGCTAGCTCTTCCATGTCTAGTGGTGGCTGGGTCGACAAGGCATCGATGCGTGAAAGTGCATCAGCGGCGGCATTTTCCGACCCGTGTACGTGTCTGAGATCCACGGTGAATTCGGAGATAAAGCATAGTTGACGGATCTCCCTTGCAGTGTAATTGCTGTGATTGCGATGGAAGGCAAACGTCAGGGGCTTGTGGTCTGTAACGACGTAAAAGTCCCAGCCCTCCAGTAAATGGCAGAAATGCTTGATCGCTTGGAGTGGGCAGGTCTGTTCGTTGCGACGGCGATCTGCACAGGAGGCCGGTATGACGCTAACCTGGGCTCCTGTGTCGACGAGGAAGCAAGCGCCAGTCATCTTATCGGAAACATAGAAAAGGCGGCATGACGTTCTACCAGGACCACTCGCCGCCGTCAGTGGCCGGTCGTCGCATTTCCCGACCAGGAGCACGGGCGAGTGCACTTGCGTGCAGAGGCCCCAAATCGGCGGTGGTACCAGCACATGGTCGAGGACGAGTCGTCCCGTGGCGCGTCGGTTGTCTGAAGTCCCGGAGAGCGTGGAGACGTCGAGAAGCGACTGTGGAACTGGAACCTGGATGCCGATCGGCGATGCGCAGGTACGCAGTCATCGAGACGTCTGACAATGGCGTCCAAACGGTTGTCGATGCTCGCGAGCGCGGGGTCTGCAGCGGTGGCCGGTGGCGACGTGGTCATGGCGTTGAGGCTATGTGCCCGCGAGTAGTCTGCCACTCGATCAGCCATTTCAGCGAGCGTGTCTACTGGGACATCTCCTGCAGCGACGAGGACCGGGACCATGCTCTGCGGTAAGCGCTGAAGGAACAACTCACGCAAAAGCTTCTCCTCTTGAGAGGCGGAGGTCCCGCCAATGAGCTGGCGCATGTGTCGCAGGAGCTGGGATGGGCGACGGTCACCGAGCTCTGTGGCCGTGATTAGCTGTTGGAGTCTGCTGTGTTCAGACTCGGACTTGCGGGAAATGATAGCTTCCTTCAACTGTCGTAGGGATGGCTCGGGTGCGGCGAAGCTAAAATATCTGTGAAGTCTTCGGCTACGTCAGGAGGTAAGGAGGACACCAGATGCCAGTACCTGGTCTGTTGGCTGGTGATTTGCCGTAGACGGAAGTACGCCTCGACCTGCAGTAACCATGTGCAGGGGTTGTTTGGCCAAAATGGTGGCAGGTTGACGTGTTGGATCGCAGCCACCGCAGCACTGTTAGGTCTGGCGTCTTCTTGGGCGTCAGGACCGGTAGGCTGGGTGGAAGAGCCGGCGGGATCCATGCGGGATGGTTGGGGTTGCGTGTTCATTATCGGGTCACCATTAACTGTCGGAGCTAACACGAGAAAGATTCAGCCCTGACAGCGTTGAGTTTTCGAACTGATATTTTTTTATTCTCGCTCTGCACCTGCCGCGCGTTCCAATGCCAACTTCGTCTTCCTTGACGGGCGCCGCATGCTGAGGCGCTACATAGTTATTGAGCGAATGTTTACAAGTTTATACGGACGTACGATAAAACTAAACTACTATACTACTTACTTTGCATAGCTGCCTACTAATTTGCAATCGCAATCGATGCTTTGGCTTTCGGGCGAAACTACGACTTTTTTTTCACACGTAAGAATTAAAATAATACTGTGTGCAGTTAAACACTACTTTCATTTCTCAATTTTTCCTGTTTCTCGGCTCTTGCGCTTCCCGGCTCTTACTTTTTTTTTACGGTTTCGTGAAAAACGTATCTGCAGGGTTCTACTGGACTAGCTGCGTTTTCGGAGTAGATAACGTCCGCCGATGAATCGCCAATTGACCTTCAAGCCATGAGCCTCAGCAGAAAGCGCACTTTGCCGCTGAACCGCCTTGCAAGGCAGACGCCGCGTCGGCGCCGTGCATGGCGCTGTTGCTTATTCGGGATGCACGCGCTAGTGCTGTTTCATCTCCTGTTCGCAACTAAGGCTAGCCCTATCATCACGTTGCACGTTTTAATTCCCCGGTGGTGCAATTGTCGGCGATAGACGCCGTCAAATCCGAGACTGTTTGGCGCAGTTAGGCGCAATTTTCGTCGATTGTATCAGGATGGCGCAGTAAATCACATTCGGCGCACTTTGGCGCAGTTGGTGCAGGAGTGGAATCACTGCATTATATAAATATTATATACAGACGATATCATTGACAGCGCCCCCTACACACAACACATTCCCCCCTCATAAGAAAAAAAAACGATTAAGAAAAAAAGTCAATCCACTTCCACTTCACAGCACATGACACGAACAACGTTCTTGCAGTCAGGCAAGCTCGTAGTCTTGATATTGCACTGGCATTCTTCTTGTTCATTGCGGCCTGGTGCGTGGTGGTGCTGTGGTTGTGGCCAACTGCGACCGAGACATGTCCTGCTGATCGGGAACCTCTAGTATAGACTCCGTTACTGTGTGCTGTGCACCGTCACAATGGGTAGCGCTTCCCTGGGTGTCTTCTGATGGCCCCATTTCCGATTCATTCACGACGGTAGTAGGGGTTTTTTGCTCCGCCATCTTCCCTATGTGACGATCCCGGTCACAGGAAAACCCCGAGGCTGCACTGCGTCACGCTGTAACCGCGTCAGCTAGTGCTTCTGACTGTCCTGTCCCTAATTTACCAATTACTGTTAACTTTGATGCGTTTCATTTCGTACCGTTTGCCAGCAAAAACGAATTCGTGCCCACTCGTCTCTCCACCTGGATCGGCAAAGAAAACTTGTCTTTTGTCTTTGGTCCGCCTTGTTTTACTTTTACGAAATCTCCTGGCTCAATGGTAGACGCTCTGGCACCTCGTTTTTATCGGGTACTTTTTTGTTCGTTGTTGCTGTTCCTTAACGTGCTGTTTCAACTTTTCCATGGCGAGACGCGGCTCCTCGAAAAATTCCCTTTCTGGGAGGCCAAACAACATCCAATCTTGTTCTGGGTCTTCTTCCATGCAGTAGGTAAGCCGGTGAAGCTCCTGTAGTTGCATGTGGGGTGGCCCCTGTAAACACCCAGGTAGTCCCAGACTGCCTCCTTCAGTGGTCTTCGTTCCAATGCCGCAACCTGAATATATTCCTTGAGAACGCGGTTAAACCGCTCAATCTGACCATTGCATTGCGGGTAGTACAATGTTGTAAGGCAGTGCTGGATTCCCCGGTCTCGTAAAAACTGCTCAAAACATGTCGACATGAACTGACGCCCATTGTCAGTCACAATGCTTTTTGGGTACCCTTCTCTCAAAAAGTTTCAAGAGTACTTTCTGCCTGTGGACACAAATGCCACCTCGGGCCACTTGCTGTGGCAATCAATAATAGTGATTGCAAACTTGCACTCCGGAGGGGCTCGCTCCATCAGCCCAAGGATGTCGATTCCAAGCTTTTCCCACGGTTTCTCAGGCCACTGTGCTGGCTCCAATGGGGGCCATTGCGGTTTTTGCAGATTTGCAGATAGCACAATTCCTAACCAAGGATTCAACATCACTGTCCATTCCGGGCCACCAGTACTGTTCCCTCAACCGTTGCTTGGTCATTACAATGCCTGGATGCGATTCATGGGCCATCATGACCAGCCTGGGAGTGAGTGCCGCTGGGGGAACGTTCAGCGCGAAACAGTAGTCAGTCTATAACCCACAGTTCTTCTTGTATACGAAAAAACAACCTTAGTTTTCCAGCTAAACAGAATTTTTTCGGCCATAACATGCTGCGCCACCTCATTTAGCAATGAATCCTCAGCGGTTGCTGCTTGCAACTCACTCTTTGTGATCACGCTGGAAACCACAGCAACTACTTCCTCCACAGGCTTGTCCTCTGCAGAGGTCAAAGGTAACCTAGAAAGCGCATCCGCAACGACATTGGTGTTCCCCTTTGTGTACTGCAGAGTGAAGTTGTATCTCAAAAGTCTAGCACACCAGTGTTCAATACGCGGTGGCCGTCTTCCAACCCCATTTGTGGACAGTAGTGTCGCCAAAGCCTGATGGTCAGTTCGTAAGACAAACTTGCGGCCCCACAGAAAAACGTGCCAATGTTCGCACGGCCATAAACATGCCAGCGTCTCTCATTCTCCGGTAGAGTACTTTGCGTTCTGGTGGAGCTAGTGTCCTCGAAGCGAATGCCACTGTACGTACTTCGTCGACTACCTGCTGTAGTACAGCTCCCAGTCCATATGCCGAGGCGTCAGTGGTCACTTGTACAGGCAAAGACTCATTGAACGTAGCCACCACCCCACATGACGATAGCATCTCCTTGACCCTGCAAAAACTCTCCTCAGTGCTCTGGTCCCACACGAACTTCTGCTGCCTTTTACGAAGAAGCCGTCGCAGCGACTCCACCACCTCTGCATAATTGGGAAGAAAATGGGAGTAATAGCCTACGAGCCCAAGGAAAGACCGCAACGTGACTACATCGGCAGGCGTTTGTGCTTTAATCACAGCATCCACCTTTGACTTGAGTGGGGCAAGACCACTTGCACTCACACATGATGACCCAAAATGGAGAGTTCCTTGACAGCGAACAAGCATTTCTGATTTAGCTGCAGCCCCGCCTCAGCGATCTGATCCAATACCTCGCGAAGGTTACGGTTGTGCTCGTTCTTAGTCTTTCCAAAGACTATGATGTTGTCAATATAAAACAACACGCCCTTACAACCCTCCAAGATTTCTTGTATCATTCGCTGAAACGTGGCTGGCGCCGATGCGAGGCCAAAACACAATCTGCGGAACCTAAATAAGCCTTTGTGCGTAATAAACATTCTTATTTAGCGACTCTCTTCAGCTAATTCCAATTGATGGTAGGCTGCAGCAAGATCCAGTTTCGAGAACCATGCTGCTCCGCTCAGCGCATGCAACAGTTCCTCCGTGTGTGGCAAAGGGAATCCATCGATGACTACTCCTTTGTTTGGCTCGCGCAAATCGACGCATAGGTGAATAGTTCCATCCTTCTTCTGCACAACCACTATAGGAGACACCCATTCCGCAGCACTAACCCTTCCTATAATGCCTGCATCCAATAATCTTGCCAGTTCAGCCGCTACTTTCTCTCGCAGCGTCAGGGGCAAGCATCGAACCTTTGCTGCTACTGGTTTTACATCTGCGCGCCGCTTCACAGAATGTACAAAGTTTTTTGCTAGTCCCAACTTATCAGCGAAAAGAAAGGAAAACTCACACAACTCAGGAGGAAGCGACTGGGGGCTGACCGTGACTTGTAGGCACTCCAGTGTAGAACCGATGATGTGCAACTTTAGCTGGTGCACCGCGCACCCAGTCCTAGTAATGCCATGCCTTGGGGAACAACGTAAAAGCGAAGGCAAGCCGAGTTGTTCCCGCGTACAACTCTGGCTGTGAACCATCCCAAGCCTGGAATTTTTTTCTGTGAGAAATCCCGCAGCGTCGCTGTAGCCGCCGTCAAAGGAAACCTGTTGGCGCACTTGGCTCGATAAACGTGGTCTGGCAAAATAGACACCGATGACCCAGTATCCACCAGCAATTGAAGTGGCTCGTTCTCAAAAACGACGTCAACGACCAAAGTCCTTCGTTCCACTTGTCTGACCGCCAGCACAGTGAGCACGTCTTCTTCGCTAGCGCCATCATTTCGGACCCTCCGTACGTCTCGCTCTGCCGACTTGCCACAGACCACTTGAAAATGTCCCATCCTGTGGCACTTGGAGCAACGTTTCCCCTGTGCTTTACATTCCCTTGTAGAGTTGCACCGGTAACACCTGCACACCGGCGTCATTGCACAGTTGCTGTCTGGGCCTCTGCCTTGAGATATGTGCTGCACTATGCCGGTTTGTGGCGGTTGCACGTTCATCCCTATCGCTTCAAGGAAATTTGTGAAATCATCGCGCCTCTGCTTCCATGGAATTTTCACATTTCCAGGAGTCTCCAGGAAAGGCGGTAATGGTGGTAGTCCGTACGATGCCATCTCGTAGGTGAAGCCCCTTGGAACAGCAGGAAGCCAGGTAAGGGAAAGCAGTTCGTCGCTAGCTTCGCCGACTGCGCCAGATTGTGGTGACGCAAAGCGCCGAATGATAGGACAAGACTATACATTGACAGGGAACCACGTAACTAACTTTTATTCTGATGGCTTGGCAATCGCTTATACACAGATGATATTGTCACGGTATGATTCCTCTAGAGCAGGGGTTCTCAAGCATGTTCGTTCCAGGGAACCCTGCTAAGCTCCATGAAGTGCCAAGGAACTCCCCCCCCCCCCCCTCCGGATTAACCGAATTGAAATGTCCTAATTAACCGAACGTCGAATTATCTAGGGTATCAAGCAAACAATAAACAAATGCTTAACTACGTCAACACGCTTTTATTTACTCAATGAATCAGCAAATCCTGTTTATATTTAGCACAAGACCAGTGCGGAAGCTGCAACTCTCGTCATCTCATGACTGATTAGCGCTAGCAGGGGCGAAGGCCTCGCGCGCGTACACCCCTATTATTTTTTCGCCAGTCAGCTGCTCGCCAAAAAATTGTCCGTCCATCGGGATGTAGCCAGGGCTCTTAATCTTCGACAGCTTTGCACTGAGTCAAAGCAAAACTACTGCTTGCCGCAACCGCTGCGGACGAAACCGCGGCCGCTATCGACGCAATCATGGACGGCGACCTTGCGGTTCAGAAGGCAGGCGGCTGACGCACGCACCAAGTCAAAATGAAATTACCGTTCGCTGCAAGAAGTGCGGAAGAAACCGACGAAACCGCGGTCGGTATCGACGCTACCATATGTGGCGACTACGCAGTTGTGAAGGCACGCAGCCGACGCGCGCACCGAGTGAAAACGAAACTACTGTTTGCCGCAACCGCTGCGGACAAAACTGCTGTGGTTATTACGCGATCATGGATGGCAATTACGCACTTATGAAGGCACACGGCATGCCGCCAACGCGGTGTTACGCGCGGTGATAAACGCAAGAATTAAGTCTTTAAGGGCACAATTAGGCACGAAGCGCTTCGGCATTGCTGTCAATCACATGCCATGCACGATTGCCGCTGAGGACCATGGCGATGCGTACTGCGCCGCTTCGTTTCGGTTGGATGCTAGCGCCGTTCTTGCTCTTCTGCGGCGCGTATTTGCGATGCACCGCATATTTTTTTTCTTTTTTTTAAATCCTCCAACGTATACGTCAGTGCGCACGCAATCGGCACCTATGCTATCTACAAATGGGAGAAATGCGCATGTTGGTAAATTACGGCCACCAAGATTTAAGTGCGAAAGCTTAGGTGCGCTGCCCGTTTTCGGAGGCTGGGTGGCTACAAGCTGCTTGCGGTTTTATTGCGCAGTTCGCGCGTTGCCGTTAGCTGTGATACTCTTTTTGACACTCGGGCATGAGTAATGGAGGTTCTGTGGATCGAGCGCACCTCGTTTTCGCCGTTTTAGCCACTTGGTGAGCGCGGGACCACGGAAAATTTATCAGTGGCTCGCGGAACCCGGAGCAGGGGCCTGCGGAACCCACTTTGAGAACCCATGCTCTAGAGGAGCATCGATGAAGAAGACGCTGATGATCTGGCGCGCGCTCTCAGCCATATGGTTTAATGCTTGATTGCCTTGTAAATATACTGTAAATATGTTTTCCTGTTGTGTTTGGAGGCAAACACATCTTGGTGGAAGTGCCGGGAGTATAACGCAAGACGGAGCTCCGCAGCGGCCGCCAAGTCGCCACTCTAGGCATGTCTATCGACGGTGAAACTGCGTCAGTGGCGGCCGCCATGCCAACCGTCGTCCTGGCTCCACCCCGTGACCCTGGGACCTTTTCCGGCACTGCTGGCGACGACGTCGACAACTGGATTTGACTCTATGAATGTGTAAGCGCACATTACAGGTGGGACCCGACCATGATGTTGGTAAATGTCCTATTTTATTTAAATGGTACGACGAAGGCCTGGTTCGATAACAACGAAGAGGAGCTCACAAGCTGGAGCGTATGTAAGACTAAACTTCGCGAGTTGTTTGGCCGACCTGCAGGCTGCCAGCGTGCTGCCAAGCAAGAACTTGCCTCGCGTATGCAGATGCCTACCGAGTCGTACTTGACGTACATTCAGGATGTGCTGACCCTTTGCCGGAAGGTTGACGCCAAGATGGCAGAAGCCGATAAGGTCGCGCACGTGTTGAAAGGGATTGCAGACGATGCGTTTAACCTGATCGTGTTTAAAAACTCTTCCACAGTCAACGTGATTATTACTGAATGCCGACGCTTCAAAGATGCTAAAAGCCAACGTATCGCCCACCAATTCGCCCACCTTCCGAACACGGCAGAGACATCAACGTGTGAGGATATCCCTTATACGATATCCCTTAGGATATCCCACCTACGATATCCCTTATACAATCCGTTGTTCGTCAAGAACTGGGAAACGTGGGCCTTCAAACCATCTGCTCTGTGAACCACCCTGACAGTTACCCTTCGGCCTCCTTCAACCCTCTCCAAAGCCATTACCCCACACCGAATTATCGCGATCCGAATGCGTGGCGGACGCCTGACGACAAGCCAATTTACTTTTGATATGGACGTGTTGGAAACATTTCACGATATTGGCGAAGTCCTTGGCCCTCGTCTTCTCGACCCAGCTCCTCTAGCTTCCGCTATCCACCCCGAAGTCAGCACCAGGTACCAAGCCAACCTGACCAAGAAACATCTGCCGAGACCACTATTACCATCGCCCATTACAGCCGCTCGCCCTCCCCACGACGCCGACCTTCTCGATCACCTCCAGCACGCCGTTCCCCGTCCCCGTCTTACTCCCGGCGTTTTCCTTCGGGAAACTGACAACTGCAGCTCCTGGAGGTGACGCTGCTATTCCGACCTGCTCTCCAATTCCTCTGTTGATGCTCCCTACCAATCAGAACCTGATTGACGTTGAAGTGTTACTGCTTTGATTGACACCGGCACCCATATTTCTGTTACGAGTTCTCACCTCCGCCAGCAGTTGAAGAAAGTTATGACCCCTGCGCCATCACGTGTTGTATGTGTGGCCGATGGTGGTACGTCTCCCGTAGCTGGCCTTTGTACCGCACGCGTCAGTGTTGCCGGCCATCAAACTTTTGTTTTGTTCACCGTCCTCATCTGCTGTTCTAATGACATCATCCTCGGTCTTGACTTTTTGTCCGCCCACTCCGCCCTCATCGCTTGTTCCGCTGGTACTGTACAGCTTGACCTACCAAGTGTAATGGATCAACCCGGACCAATCAAGAGTCGGCTTTGTTCTGCTGAGCACGTCCGTTTGCTGCCGCAAGCCCGTGACTTGTGTTGCTGTGACGCCCTTTCCACCAGTACTCGACGGTGACTATGTGCTCTCTCCCATCACTGCCGTTCCGTTGACGCAAAGTGTTGGTTTGCCTCACACTGTTATAACTATACGGGACAATCTTACTTCTCTCCTGTGATCAATTTCGGACTGTGTTCACAAGTGCTCCCACAAGACATTTCACTCGCTATGCTGATGCCCTCCTACGATTACGTTATCTCGACCTTGTCTCCTCCTGATGCTGGTCGGTCGCACACCACCGATATCCCGTCTTCTTCACCAGATCTGTCACCTCCCGACCTGAACAAAATGATCGCTCCAGACCTTTCGCCCCATCACGCTAGGAATCTCCTTCGCCTCCTCTTCTCTTATAGGGATGTCTTTGACCTTTGACACTGTCCTGTGGGTCAAACCTGCGCTTTCAAGCACCGCATAAACACTGGCGATGCCCATCCGATCCACCGACGGCCATACCGCGTCTCTCCAGCTGAGCACCGCATCATTCAAAAGGAGGTCGACAAGATGCTCGCCAAAGATATAATCGAGCCGTCCTGCAGCCCTTGGGCTTCTCCTGTGGTTCTTGTTAAAAATAAAGAT
Organism: Dermacentor silvarum; assembly: GCF_013339745.2. Taxonomy (NCBI): domain Eukaryota; kingdom Metazoa; phylum Arthropoda; class Arachnida; order Ixodida; family Ixodidae; genus Dermacentor; species Dermacentor silvarum. The sequence continues at coordinate 420,042,036 of NC_051154.1, forward strand.
GACAGTTGGCGATTTTGCGTGGACTACCGGCATCTCAACAAGATCACCAAAAAAGATGTGTACCCGCTGTCGAGACGGGAGGAACGACGCGACCTTCGGCTGAGCCGGTAACAAACGAAGTGCCCGGCGCTGTTTATTGCCATGGTCTATATACAAGAATCAAATGGGACCACTTGAATGGCGCCCTCTGTTAGAGGGGTAAGCAGCGTTAGTGTTAGTGGTGTTAGTGGCGCCACCGTGGGCTAGAATACAACACAACACTACATCTTCCTTTCCGAGGTCACATTTACAAGTTCAGTCTCTTGGGTGGCACCACACGCCTTCCCGACCTTGTAACCTTTTCACCTTTTCGGGGATGTCACTCGTGTCCCGCCTGGCACTACTCTCGTGCTTGCCGGGTGATGCTTGCTCCTGGCTTGGCCCCGGGCTTGGAAATAAGGTGGGAGATGTCAGGTTTGGTTTATCGGGGGATGATGCTCTTGAATCTGGAGTGGGCTGTTCGGTTGCAAAAGACACCAGCTGTCGTCGGTTTCTCTGCATTACACCCCTGGGTGTTTCCACGATGTACGAGCGTGGCCGCTGGGCTCTGCTGAGAACCTGAGCACGGCACTCGGCACTGTTACCCACACTTCGTCCCCTGAAGAGAGGTCCCGAAGCTCTCGCACCCCGTAGCGACGGTTAAAGTTCCGAGCTTGCCGTTTCTTGGCGGTGGTGTCCTTTTGGTAGAAGATGTCTAGTGGTGGTATTTCTGGAGACAGCTTGCCGTGGTCCCTGGGTACACGTGTTCGTAACCGCCGGCCCATGAGCAGCTGCGATGGGCTGTAACCCATGACGCCTGGCGTGTCGCGATACGCTAGCAGTGCCAGGAAGCAGTCATTGGTCTTGCGGAAGAGGTCCTTCACAGTGTGCACTGCCCGTTCTACTGCACCGTTTGACTGGGGGTATCCAGGACTGCTAGTAACGTGACTGAACCCATAGTTTTTTCGCAAAACTTGCAAACTCGTGTGATGAGAACTGGGGTCCATTATCACTTCGGAGCACTTCCGGTATGCCGAATCGAGCCATGACACTCTTGATAGCCAAAATAACCGCCTGGCTGGAAGTGTTGCGTAGCGTGATGACTTCAGGGTAGCGTGAATAGTAGTCCACAAGCAGCAGAAAATTTTGTCCCTCCAGGTGGAACAAATCTGCCCCCACTTGTTGCCATGGGCGCTCCATTGAAGGTGTTGGTAGCAAAGGCTCAGCCTGATGAACTCTTGTAGTTGCGCACCGTTCACATGATTCAACCATTGACGCAATATGTTTGCCTATGTTAGGCCGCCAAACAGAGTCGCGGGCACGTGCCCTGCACCGGTTCACGCCCTGATGGCCTTCAAGGATTGCATCCAGAACGTCCCTCCGCTGAGCTTCCGGAATCAAAAGACGCCCTCCTTTAAGAAGCAATTCCTTGCATACCGTCAGCTCCCCTTGGTACTTCCAATACTTCAAGAGGTTCGATGGAACCTTGCTCTTTCGGGGCCAACCTTGTCTGCAGTATTTCACAAGGGCGACACACGTGTCACCATCCATCAACTGGTGTTGACCCAATGCTTTAAGGTCGACTGGTGTGTCTTGCTCGATGCTGCTGACAACCTCACTCACATACAACTCTACTTGGTTTCCCTCAGAGGTGGATGCTGGTGTGATAGGGGCTCTTGAAAGAGTATCAGCCGTTGCCAGCAGCTTCCCCGGAACGTACAGAATCTTGTACTGGTACCTCATGAGCTTCAGTCGAATCCTTTGGATTCTTGGCGGTAGAGCATTGACATCCATGGAACCCAGCAGTGACGTGAGCGGTAAGTGGTCAGTCTCGACGGTGAAGTATAGACCACGGACATACTCGTCAAACCTCTTGACTGCCCATGCAACTGCCAAGCCTTCCTTTTCCGTCTGGCTGTACCTTTGTTCCGTTGGTGTGAGGGAGCGTGATGCGTAGGCCACAGCTCTACATTCCCCACTCAGCTGGTCTTGTAGCAAAACAGCACCTAAGCCAAACGAGCTAGAATCTGCGGATATGATGGTTGGGTGCAGTGGGTGGTAGTTCGCCATGCAGATGTTGGACGACATCAGATCCTTCAACTTCTGGAACGCATCCTGGAACGCATCCTGCTGGGCTGGTCCCCACGCCCATTCACTTTTCTTGTTGAGCAATCCACGAATGGGTGCCGTTACCTCTGACAAGTGTGGTAAGAACCGTCCCACGTGGTTGGCCACGCCCAATAGTCTGCGGACACCACCGACATCGACCGGAGGTTCCATGCGCCTGACAGCGGCAAGCTTGTCTGGGTCCGGCGAAATACCACTGCCACTAATAATTACCCCAAGGAACTTGACGCTTGTAACACCGAATTTGCATTTAGACTTATTGAGGGTCAGCCCGCCATTCCTAAGACGACCCAGCACTGCTTGAAGCCGGCGGTCATGCTCTGCCCTGTCTCGGCCAAAAACCAAAATGTCGTCGATCATATTCACGACGCCGTCCTGGCCTTCAAGAATGTAGCTCATTTGGCGCTGGAAGTATTCTGGGGCGGACGTTATCCCGAATGGCAGCCGACGGTAACAATAACGTCCAAACGGTGTGATGAATGTCGTTAATTCTTGAGATTCTTCTGCCAGCCTTACTTGATGAAAGCTGGATGTTGCGTCGAGCTTCGAGAACACTTGTGCATTACCCAGAAGTCCCAAAACTTGATCTACGGTGGGCAAGATGTGATGCGGGATGTTAGAGGGATGTTCTCGCAATACTACCTGGTTCAGCTTGGTAAGGTCGACACAGATGCGGTATGAACCTGACGTCTTCGGTACAATTACCATACCGGCGCACCACGGCGTAGGCTTTGTCACGCGCCTGATCACGCCCTCCTTTTCGAGTCAGTCGAGCTCTGCCTTGACGGCACCGTGTAATGGAATGGGCACCCGTCTTGGGACTAGCAGCGAGTAGGGGTCTGCGTCTGGTTTTAAGCGTATAGTGTACGCTTCCTGTAGCCCGCCTAAACCACAAAATAGCTGGTCTGATGTCGCCTTGTTGTTTTCGGTCTCGACCACGGGATCTACAAACTTGACCACACCCAGCTCTTGGATGGCAGGAAGCCCCAGAAGAGGCACGATCTGTGACCGAATTACGTACAGCCGCTGCTTCACCAGCTTGTGCTTCCATTGCAGAGTGGCTACAAACGTCCCTAGCACGTCCAATGGTTGCCCCGCCGGTCCCGCAAGCTCCCCTTCTGGCGCCTCGAGATGCAGTGGAATCCCAGAAAATGTACTGGGGACCACTGTGACCTCTGCGCCGCTGTCCACTTTAAAGCATAGAGGCATTCCGTCAACTTTTACGTCGACAAACTTGGCCCGGGCTCCGCTGCTCGAACCGACTGCACTTAATTCCACAAGGGAAAGGTTCTTGCCAGCACGGCACACTGCTGCGAAGTGTCCCTTCTTACTGCATTTGTTGCAGGTCACTCGGCGCGCAGGGCATTCTGAGCGCGGATGAAAAGACCGTCCGCAAAATCCGCAAGGCGAAGAAGAAACATGCGCTGCGTGATGCGTCTCTCGCTCCTGTGGGCGGTTCTGCATGACTTTCGTCACGTCCACGTTTATTCAGCCCGGGATGCGTTATCACTGCTGGCGAACATGCCGAAAGATTTGCTCCCTTTCTGCGTCTTCCGCCTGACGAACACACATGAGCGCTTCATCTAATTAAGTTTCGGATTCCGGCAGAGCTTGTCCGATAACTTCGTGTCACAAAGGCCAACAATAAAACGGTCGCGGACCAATCGCTCTTCTATGACACGTGAAGCGTAGTTGCAGCGCTTCACCATGTTTCCTAGAGCCGTGAAGAACCCATCAGCAGTCTCGCCTGCCTGTTGAATGCGTCTGTGGAACTTTGCGCTCTCGTACAACTCGTTGGCGGGGTGTACGAAATACCCGTCGAGCTTACCGACGATGACACTGTATTTTGCGTAATCTTCGTCCAGTACTTGCAACGAGCACAGGATGTCCCGTGACCTGGTTCCCATGCAGTACAGCAGCGTTCTGATGCGAACTTCGTCATCTGCTGCGTGAAGACCCGTAGCGAAACTGTAGTCCTCGAACTGTTGGCGCCATCTTTGCCAAGCCGCCGGGTTCTCGAAGGCGAATTGAGGGGGCAGTTGCAAGTGGGGCGCAGCGACTACCATGAATCCCTTGCCGGCAGCCGCAAGTGGCTCGCTGTCCTTGGTGTTGTCGTCCCGAGACATCGTCGTCAATTCGGAGCAGATCCCACTTCTGACACCATGTCGAGACGGGAGGAACGACGCGACCTTCGGCTGAGCCGGTAACAAACGAAGTTCCCGGCGCTGTTTATTGTCATGGTCCTTATACAAGAATGAAATGGAACCACTTCAATGGCGCCCTCTGTTAGAGGGGTAAGCAACGTTAGTGTCAGTGGTGTTAGTGGCGCCACCGTGGGCTAGAATACAACACAACACTACACCCGCTCCCAAGCATAGACGACGCCCTGGATTGCCTTCATGGCACCAAGTATTTTTCAATCGACCTTCGGTCAGGGTACTGGCAGATCGCCGTTGATGACATGGACAGTGAGAAGACCGCTTTTGTTACCCCTGATGGCCTTTATCAGTTTAAAGTCATGCCTTTCGGCTTATGCAACGCCCCGGCCACCTTCAAACGCATGATGGACACGCTCTTACACGGTTTTAAATGGTCCATTTGCCTGTGTTATCTTGATGACGTCATTGTATTTTCACCGAACTTTGAAACGCATCTCGACTGACTTTCTTCTATCCTTTCTGTTTTTCGCAAAGCCGGCCTGCAACTCCTCCAAGTGCCGTTTCGGTCACCATGAAATTACCATGCTCGGCCATTTCGTAAACGCCGCCGGAATCCAACCTGATCCACAGAAAGTTCATGCCGTGCGAAATTTTCCTTTACCTTGTTCAACAAACAATGTTCGTAGTTTTCTGGGCTTATGCTCTTATTTCTGGCGATTTGTGAATAAATTTGCTGACATCGCTCGCCCTCTCACTGACCTTCTTAAGAAAGATGTATCTTTCTCTTGGGGACCACTGCAGGAGAAAGCCCTCTCTACTCTGATCGAGCGGTTTACAACTTCCCCGATTCTGTCACACTTTGACCCTTCTGCACCCACTGAAGTACAAACTGACGCGAGTGGTTATGGCAACGGTGCTGTCCTTGCTCAACGTCAATGGGGCAGAGACCGTGTCATCGCTTACTCCAGCCGCCTTCTTTCCACGCCCGAGCGAAATTGCTCTATCACTGAGAGGGAATGTGTCGTGCTCGTTTGGGCATTCGCGAAATTTCGGCCATACCTTTTCGGTCGGAGCTTCCGCGTTGTAACTGATCATCACGCCCTCTGCTGGCTCTCCTCTTTGAACGACCCAACTGGACGACTTGCACGTTAGGCATTGTGTCTACAAGAATATAGTTTTTATATTAAGTATAAGTCAGGGCGCCTGCATAAAGACGCTGACTGCCTGTCCCGCAATCCCGTGGATCAACCGGACGATACCGATGCAGACTCGGACATCAGTATTCTGTCCCTCTCCGGCTTTCTCCATATTGGAAACGAGCAACGCCAAGCAAGATCCTGTTCTTCGAACACTCATGGAACGCCTAAGCTCCTCGTCTAATGACCCGTCCGTCCGGATGTTCCCCTTGCGCGATGGAACTTTATACCGTCATAGCGTTTGTCCTGATGGCCCGGAGCTCCTCCTAGTCGTTCAAAAGCACCTTCGACTGGCCGTGCTCCAGCAACTTCACGACACTCCTACTACTGGACATCTGGGCATCACTCGTACTTACGATCGCCTGCGGCGCCGTTTCTTCTGGCCCGGCATTTATCGCTCTGTGCGCCGTTATGTCCCTTCTTGCGACCTGAGGCAGCGCCGGAAGACGCCTGCTATGCCTCCTGCTGGTTTGCTTCAACCAATTGATATTCCTACAGAGCCCTTCTTCCATGTGGGCCTCGACCTCCTTGGCCCCTTTCCAAATTCCATGAAAGGAAGCAAATGGATTGCTGTAGCAACAGATTATGCCACGAGATATGCCATCACATGAGCGATGCCAACCAGCTGCGCTATAGATGTCGCGGACTTCTTACTATATGACGTCATCCTGCACCACGGCGGCCCTCGCCAGTTACTCACGGATAACGGCTGCTACTTTCTATCGAAGGTCATCGATGATCTGCTCCGCTCCTGTTCTACAGAACACCAGCTTGCTACCGCATACCACCCTCTAACGAACAGCCTCACCAAACGGCTCAACAGCACACCATCTAAAATGCTGACCACGTACGTTTCCGACGATCACCGCGACTGGGACGTCGCTTTACCATACATCACTTTCGCATACAACTCGTCCCGTCACGACACTGCCGGATTCTCACCATTTTACCTTTTGTATGGCCCCGACCTCACCTTGCCCTTTGACACGTTGCTACCTTCCACAGTACAATCACCCAGCACTGGTTACACTCGTAATGCTATTGCCTTAGCCGCCCAGGCCCGAGAGGTCGCCCGTCATCGCCCCACAGTCTTGCAAGCTTCTCAAAAGTGAACATCATTGACAGCACCCCCTATACACAACACCTACGTAATGTGTGCGTTTATTACAAAGGTAAGCCTTACTCGACCTTTATTTTTGGTTATGTTCATGATGGCTAACGTACGAATTCTGACCCACATCTTGTTTGCGTTTTCGGTGCTCAATATATTTTTTTGCAGAAAATTTACTCTGCATAATGATCGCACCCCTAAATTTGCATCAATTTTTCTGATAAAAAAGTGTGATCATTATGCAAGTAAATACAGTATTCAATGCAATCAAACTCTTGTTAATTCAGACATATTTGGCCGCACATTGGTTAATTCAGATAACTTTCGGGGCTTGGCGAGTGAGGAGCACCGCAAATGTGCAATGCAAAAGAGCAAAAAAACGCTAGCGTACAACCGAAGCAAAGCGGCAGAGTCCACATCACCATAGTCATCAGCGGAAATCGTACGTGATTGACAGCAACGCTGGAATGCTTCATGCCTAGTTGTGCTTTTAAAGCCTTTATTCTTGCGTCTACCGCTGCGCATAACACCGCACTGGCCCCGGCTTTCATAATTGCGTAGTCGCCATCCATGATCGCGTCGATAGCGGTCATTTCTTCCGCAATGGTTACGGCAAACAGTAGTTTCGTTCCGACTCGGTACGTGCGTCGGCCGCGTGCCTAAAAAACTGCGAAGTCGCCATCTATGATCGCATTGGTAGCGACCGCGGTTTCGCCCGCAGTTGTTGCAGCAAATGGTAGTTTTGTTTCGACTCTGTGCATGGGTCGGCCACCTGCCTTCAGCACCACAAAGTCGCCGTTCACAATCGCGTCGATAGTGGCTGCAGTTTTCTCCGCAGTGGTTGCAGCAAACAGTCGTTTCGTTTTGACTCGGTGCGAACCTGTCAAGGACAGACGATCTGTTGGCAATCAGCTCACTGGCGAAAACATGATCGCAAAGCGTGTCGCAAATGAAGGCAGGCGCCGTGGCCGTGTGGGTAGAAAATCAGTCAGCTGGTGGAGTCTGCAGTCAGCTAGAGTGCAACTTAGTGCAATGAAAGTGAATCACGGCCAACTACAATGTGCTTTTCTAGGGAGTAGCAATACAATGAGCCGATTCACTACAGTGATGCCCTTCCAAGCAGCCTTTTCCAAGCAAATCTGTGCAACATTGTTATAACATTTTAGCATAGAGTGACAAGCAATCTGTGACAGCAAAACCTGAGATTTGTACAGATCCTGCAGGGCATGACCACGATATGATGCCAGCACATATGCTAAAATGTTCTAACTTACAATATCATGCCAGTGCATTACACATGCTCAGTAATATACTATGCCAACAACATTTGGAACATAAGACAAGGCAACCGTGCCTTTCCCCAAGTTTTGCTGGCATTCTCCTAGCATAACCGTGCACCAACTAGCCACTCTCCTACTAGCACAGCTTTTAGTGCCTTCCTCATTACATTTGGCACACTCCTGAGCTTGACAACAAATGGGCTCAACTCTGAGGCATGCTGTATAATCATGCATAGATTGCCAAGACCAGTCGAATAGTGTGAATGACTCAACGAATAAGGGTGAAATAAAATAGCTTTTATTGTAATGGCGTACTAGAATATTTTTTACGTAAAAGTAAACAATACCCATATTCAATGTTTGAAGCCGAGTATCCGTATTTTTTATATTCTCACATCCCTAGTAGCAAGTAAATGTTTAGGCAATGACATACTTGCTTGTCGAGTGGATCCACACCATACTGGCATATGAGCTTGGAACGAATGTTGTCCTCATCCCTTTTGACATTGCTGACCAAGAAGGTCTCGTTGGGACAATATGACACGCACACCTGCCAAAACAGAACACAGCATGGATCACACATGAGCCTACCTTTAACAGTGCACATTGTCACATGCTAATTATAAGAGAGCACTCAAGTCAACAGAATGTATGCACAGAGCTCAGCTTATGAATAACCGCTAAGATCCACACCATACTGGCATATGAGCTTGGAACGAATGTTGTCCTCATCCCTTTTGACATTGCTGACCAAGAAGGTCTCGTTGGGACAATATGACACGCACACCTGCCAAAACAGAACACAGCATGGATCACACATGAGCCTACCTTTAACAGTGCACATTGTCACATGCTAATTATAAGAGAGCACTCAAGTCAACAGAATGTATGCACAGAGCTCAGCTTATGAATAACCGCTAAGTTGCTAATGCATACTGGGTAAATGAACTACACTGATGTCCTTTCATCACCCATCACCAGGCAGTGATTTGAACCAAAAAATAGCATTTCTGACAACGAAGCAACAATTTCCTGCTCCCCCTAATGGCGCACAGAGAGGCAAAACATTTTGTTGATCATGTGTACAACAAGTACAAAACTTGCTTGACACTAGTGTTGCCTTATCAGCAATTTTGTCACTAGATTTAGCACATTTTTTATGTTTAGCAACAGATTTTTCTATTTAGTAGCCCTTTTAAAGACTTTTTAACAACAGAAAAATTGGTGACGTTGTAGTGTCCCCAAAGTTAAGCAAACTGCTTTGAAAATGACTCCCTAGACCATGCTTTATCATTCAAAAGCCTCAAAAATCCAGCCAAAATTGGCTGTACAGCATATGGGCTCCACAACCGTGATGAAGCAATGATGGCCTGCACTCACAGAGGCTTTAGTTAATTTCACCAAGGCAAACAGGGTTCACATTGTGCTCACAAGATGTGCATTTTTGTTTTCATTTGCTATGAAACCCATTATAATAGGCTACTGGTGATGCAGTTTCACTATGTGCGAATGATGGGTGTTCGGAATCATAGCAGTAAATTAAATTACTGAAACTTATTGCAATAAATTTGGTGGTGAGGTACAGAACACAGCAGGTACATAATAGGACCGATAACAGTAGAAAGGCATACACATTGGAGTGGCTGGGCTCTCTAGCGGCCATCGTCATCATCATCGGCTGCCTTTTATTTATGACGCGCTCAGGTGCATGTGCCTCGTTCCTCATGCTGCAAGGTTAGAAGAAGAGAAGAAGAATAAAATATATTCTCTTCTGCTCCTGCCATCGGCCTGAACGGTTTCTTGTTCTTTCGCTTGCCGACTCACGCATTGTTATAGTGGACCTAACTTCGGTCCCTATAAAGTGGTGACCCAGACGTGATCGCAAGGCAAGCACCACAGCATGGAAGAGACCACGAACGACAGACCGGCGATCGGTGCAGAGGGCATCGCCACGATGCAGATTCACCTGCCATCGTTTTGGCCCCAGAATCCTGCAGCCTGGTTTATACACGTGGAGGCCATCTTCACCCTTCGGCGCATTACTTCGCAACAAGCGAAGTTCTACCACGCTGTCTCCGCACTCTCAACGGAGGTGGTTGCAGAGTTCTACGACGTTGTGGATGCGCCCCACGAAACCCACCCCCTATGACCACTTTAAAACGACGGTGCTGCACCGCACGCCTGTGTGCGCAGGCGTCTTCGCAGCTTCTCAACGAAGAGGAGCTCGGCGACCGGCGGAACTTCTACTTCGCATGCGGCGGCTTCTCAGTGACAGTAGGCTGGATGCAAACAGCTCACTGCTGCGAAAACTGTTCCTTCAGCGCCTGCCACAGAATGTGGTTATTGCCTTGGCTACTGCACCAGACGACCTGTCCCTCGACAAGCTGGCCGAGCTGGCCGATCGTGTCGTTAACTATTCAGCAAGAGGTACTGTGGTGACGGCATCTACCGTTCTGCTGTCGCAACTCGAAGACCGGCAGTCTCGCCTTGAGCAACTAATCGATGACCTTGCTGAGATTGTTAATGCACTACGGCCACCGTCCCACCCTCGTCGACGAGACTGCGATTCCCGTTCCAGATTGTCTCCTAGGTCTAGCTCCCGTTCAAGCTCTCATCGCCGCGTATACTGCTGGTACCATAGCAACTTCGGTGCCAGTGCACGTCAGTGGCGTTCCCATTGCAGCTGGCAGGGAAACATACCTCGGAGCCACTGATGGCGGCCAGTGACTCTTGCTGTACGACAAGCTGCCTGTTCTACGTCACTGACAGGATTGCCGGACATCGATTTCTTGTGGACACAGGTACAGAGGTCAGTGTCGTTCCTGCCATGCGACTAGACCGGCAGCGCTCTCAGAAAACTGCGCCTCTTCAAGCAGCCAACACGGTCAGCGCTCTCTTACCACCGACTTAGGTCTCCGATGTACCTTCCGTTGGGTATCCGTTGTTGCAGACCTACGCATGGCCATATTGGGTGCTGATTTTCTGATCGACTTCGCCCTCAGTGTTGATTTCCGCGCTCCTCGACTCGTCGACACGACGACCAGTATGTTTATACAAGGCATCCTCGCACCTACGACATTAACCACTGCAACGGCGCCTCGGATACCATCATCTATGTACGCCTTAATTCTGTCAGACTTCCCAGCCATCACGAAATCTTCGAACCTTGAGCTGCCAGTATGTCACAACGTCATGCATCACGTTGTCACTACTGGCCCTCCAGAGTTTTGCCGACCCCGAGGCCTCGCTGGGGACCGCCTTGCCATCGCCAAAAGAGAATTCGACCACATGCTGCAACTGGGCATCATCCGTCCTACGTCGAGCAGTTGGTCGTCAGCTCTCCACATGGTACCCAAGGGTGAACTGAGGGATTGGTGCCCGTGCAGCGACTACCGTGCCCTCAACGCGCACACTGTACCTGATCGCTATCCCCTCCCCCACATTCACGACTTCTCTGCCTACTTAGCGGGAGCGGTGATATTCAGCAAGATAGATTTGGTAAAGGCCTACCACCAGATTCCGGTTGAGCCAGCAGACATCCCTAAGACTGCAATTGTGACACCATTCGGGCTTTTCGAGTATGTTTGCATGCCGTCGGGGTTGAGAAACGCTGCTCAGATGTTCCAGAGGTTCATCAACGAGGTAACCCAAGGACTCCCCTTCGTATTTGCATTTCTCGACGACCTCCTCCTGGCTAGTGTTTCCCCCGAACAGCATTGCGACCATTTGCGCCTGCTATTTTCTAGGCTCCAGGAACATGACCTTCTCATCAACCCCGCAAAGTGCGTCTTCGGTGTCAACGACATTGAGTTCCTCGCAAGGGAATCAGACCGTTGGAAAAGAAGGTTCAAGCCTTGCGAAACTTTCCTCATGCACCATCAATCCGAAAGATCCGTGAGTTCATTGGGCTGCTCAACTTCCACCGCCGCTTTCTTCCCTACATCGCCCGCATTATCATACCACTCACCGACCTACTCAAGACCATGAAAGCTCCATCTTCCCCACTGACTTGGACTCCTTCCAAGCTGCCAAAAACGCATTGGCAGATGCCACACTGCTGGTGCATCCTCTGCACGTTACACAAATGTACGACCTCCTCCTGGCTAGTGTTTCCCCCGAACAGCATTGCGACCATTTGCGCCTGCTATTTTCTAGGCTCCAGGAACATGACCTTCTCATCAACCCCGCAAAGTGCGTCTTCGGTGTCAACGACATTGAGTTCCTCGCAAGGGAATCAGACCGTTGGAAAAGAAGGTTCAAGCCTTGCGAAACTTTCCTCATGCACCATCAATCCGAAAGATCCGTGAGTTCATTGGGCTGCTCAACTTCCACCGCCGCTTTCTTCCCTACATCGCCCGCATTATCATACCACTCACCGACCTACTCAAGACCATGAAAGCTCCATCTTCCCCACTGACTTGGACTCCTTCCAAGCTGCCAAAAACGCATTGGCAGATGCCACACTGCTGGTGCATCCTCTGCACGTTACACAAATGTGTCTCATCCCCGACACATCTAGTACAGCTGTCGGCGCGGTGTTACAGCAGTTCCAGCGCAACTACTGGTACCCACTCGGGTTTTTCTTGCAGAAACTGAAACCTGCAGAAACGCGCTACAGGGCGTTCGGTCATGATCTGCTGGCGGTATACTTAGGCATTCGACATTTCCGACACCTGCTGGATGGCTCAAGCTTTCACGTCCTCACGGACCACAAGCTTTTGACATTTGCTTTTCGTGGCAACCACAACACTTATACCGCACGAGAAATAGGACCACTTCAACTTTTTTATTTTATTTATTTCAATACTCTCAATGCTACATGGGGCGTTACAGAGAGGAGTGGACAAACTTTATCTCTGAATTCACCGTGGACGTTCGGTACATTGAAGGCCCAGTCAACACGGCTGCAGATGCCCTCTCCCGTATCGACACAATATCAACGCCCACACTTGACTTCGAAGAAATCACCGCGGTGCAACTTACAGACGTCAAACTTCGGGACACCCGCTCATCCACCACGTCAATGGCGCTGTCCGACGTTCCCCTTCCTTTTTCTTCAGGCACCATCGCTTGTGACACGCCTCACGGGGTCGAACACGTCCGTTTGTCCCACTCCAGCTCCGCCGTCAAATATTCTACAAGCTTCACGGCGCAAGTCATCCCGGAGTTCGTGCTACGCAGCGTCTCATTACGACCCGCTTTGTGTGGCTGAGTTTGAACTCTGACGTGTGCCGCTGGGCTTGTGAATGCCTTCACTGTCAACGCTCCAAGACGACACACGAAATTGCCAATTCACTCCTTTCGCCCATCCGACGCTCGGTTCGATCCCATTCACATCAATATCGTTGGCCCACTCCCAACATCCAGAGGTGCTCGCTACATCCTCACTTGTGTGGACCGTTATACCCGCAGGCCTGAGGCGTTTCCTCTCACCGACGTCACGGCACTTACCGTGGTTTCAGCATTAGTCAGTGGCTGGATCTCCCGCTTCGGGTGCCCCAGCGTTGTTACCACCGTTTGCAGCCAACAGTTTGAATGCGATATCTTCCGCGAACTCTAGTGCCTGCTTGGCGTCTGCCATGTCTGTACCACTGCGTACCACCCATCGACCAATGGAAAGCAGTAAATTAAATTGCTGAAACTTATTGCAATAAATTTGGTGGTGAGGTATAGAACACAGCAGGTACATAATAGTACCGATCAACTGTAGAAAGGCATACACATCGGAATGGCTGGGTGCTCTAGCGACCATTGTCATCATCATCCGCCGCCTTTTATTTATGGCGCGCTCAGATGCACGGGCATGCGCATGTGCCTCGTGCTGCATGCTGCGAGGTTAGAAGAAGAGAAGGAGAATAAAATATAATCTCTTCGGCTCCTGCCATCAGCCTGAACGGTTCCTTGTTCTTTCGCTCACCGACTCACACATTGTTATAGTGGACCTAACCTCGGTCCCTATAGCTCGTTTGCGCCAATAAGATGCACCACCTTTGCTTCTCACAGCTTTCATACAAATCAGTACAGCAATAAGCTTTCAGATGGATCAAGAGACAGAAACGAATTTGACCTTTATTAAGGTCACGTAAAAAGCGGACATTAAGAGAAAAAAATGGAGCTGGGCAGGCCATGTAATGCATAGGATGGATAACCGGTGGACCATTAGAGTTACAGAATGGATACCAAGAGAAGGCAAGTGCAGTCGAGGATGGCAGAAAACTAGGTGGGGTTATGAAGTTAGCAAATTTGCAGGCGCAAGTTGGAATCAGCTAGCGCAAGACAGGAGTAATTGGAGATTGCAGGGAGAGGCCTTCTTCGTGCAGTGAACATAAATATAGGCTGATGATGATGATGATGAAGGTCACGTAATTGTCACTGCTGTGTTAGAAACATGAGCAAGATTGCATCGCATAACTCAGTTCTCCTTCACAAGTGCCAATACCTAGAGAGTTTACAAGTATACTGCAGACCAAGTGTGTCATTGTGAGAGGAAAATCAGGTGACCTGTGTTCTTTTGAACGGTGCTGGATTTGCAATATCAAAATTTTAATGAACGCAGGATTTCAGCTGTCAAGCATGGTTTTTAAATACATTAGTTAAGTAAATGTTTCTACACCCAGCTGGTAAATTGTTTATTCCTCACCTGCACAGATGCTACATGATCGTGAAACATTTTGGGAGATGCATTACACCATGTTAGCTTGTATTATAGTGTTCTAAAGACACTTTCATTATATAAAATTTACTCTAGAGTTCTATTTACAATTTCTGCGAACTTGGAGCAAAAAATTTAGCAAAAAATTTAATGACTTTTTAGTACCAGTTTAGTGACATGTTCAGAAAGTTTGCCAACCCCGCTTGACACATAATTAGTGCAGAACAAAACACGAGTTTCATCCAAGATCAACAGTTAGTTTTTCTAACAATGAGCTATATACAAAACACCAAGGCACATGTGTTGCCACAATATTTTGCAATAGTGTCTTGGAGGTTCTCGATCAAAACCTTGAAAAAGGTTTTTATGCCATAATTTTCCTTCAAGCTTTCGGATATGTAGTTTTTTTTTCTATTACTTTAAGGAATAAAAATTTCTTTTTTTACTCCTCTGTTGACTACAATTTAGCCACTTTGCGGCAATATGGGAACACTGAACTCCATTGCCTTGATTCTTTTCAGTTTTAAGATCTGTGCTTTAAAGGGTTCCTCACCAGGTCCCATTGTAAATTATGGCCCTACACTAGAAGTTGTAAAGCACATTCCAAAGAGCGTTCTATTGCTAGAATTCTTATTACTTTCATTCATTTGTTTCATATACATCACAGGTTCCAAAGAGGCATTGAGTCAAGGTGTTACAGTAATACTACAATCAAGGCAACAAAAATCATACAGTCAACAGAAAGAATTAAAAAATATGAAGTGTACTGCTGATAAAATAGAACAAAGAAGTGATTTATACAAACAAAAAGAGAGCAAGAATTACAAATGCAAAAGATACAAAACAAGGCCAGCATCATTACACAGTGATTACGATAAACTATGGAGAGCTTGTTATAAAACATAACAGGTTGGGTTATCTACACAATAACTCAAACCTCCATTTAACAAAATTCGCGATGTAACAAACTATTTTCGTTTCCCGATCTTAGTTCCATCGAAAACATTTTTTTTTCCAATTTAACAAGTAATTTCATGACACAGTTTAGATTTAACAAAGTTTACGGCCATTTCAAGCATGCACTTAAAGCCTGCATGGCTGGTAAATCTAGCAAGAAATGATAAAGGTCCGCAGAGGAAAAAGTTATTTGCAAGCATCCAAGCTTCCACATGAAAAGTTGGAGCAGCAAAAATGGTGTCGAAGCGCGTGCAGAAGGATGTACTATGCAGGAAATGCCACTGCGCCATTTGTCGCATAACAACTCACGCAAGCCACGGGGCACACGAGCTTCCTTAATTAAACGGAGGGGGGGGGGTTCGCAAGGGACGTGCGATCGTTAGAAGGTACCTACTCTCCCCCTAGCGTCTCCTCTACCAGCTGCGCATGGCTGTCCTACCTTGGAGATAATCTTCGGCAAGTGCAAAGCCTTGATGCGCACTTTCTTCCCGTGCGTCTACTGTTGGCAGTCATGTAATCTCAAGAGGCACGGTGCGATGAGTTTGCTTGCATTGCGACAGCGAGTGCTCATGGTCATGGAATGAGATCTTTACTGGAGCATGCACGACACCGCTGTAACTACGAAGCTCACTTCCTGCACTTCTCTGTCCTGTCGCCATCAGCTGCCTTTCTGGCAAAACTGCCAGTGTTACTATGCACTTATCAAAAGTCGTTTTCATGGCGGCGGTGTCCCACCCGACTGCATTGTGAGAAAAGCGTCCCGCTCGGAAATAAGCTGCACCCAGTGATGCTACTGTGGACTTATGATTTGGAGCAATTTTTGGAGCATCAGAAATTTCATTTTGGAGCACTTTGGAGCAGGCAATTTGGCATTTTGGAGCAGCTTGGAGCAGCTGATTTTTCACATCCTGAAGTATTTCGAAAAAGCGAGTTGCAATTTACATTCAATTACCTGAATAATTCTTATGTTCTCACGAGAAGCTTCGTAAACATTTCCATCTATTGCAGATCTCGTGGAGAAAAAAATGCACTTGTGTGCATGCGACACACACAGACACAAATTGATATAATTTCGTATATTGCTAGTTTTCCCAGATGTCATCGGTAATATCCAGAAACAGAAATGATGGACACATTGGCGGCACGCAGTTATTATAACCACGTCATGCTGCGCTTCAAACAAGCTACTAGCTGCGTTTCCGGAGTAGATAACGTCCGCCGATGAATCGCCAATCAACCTTGAAGCCACGAGCCTCGGCAGAAACCGCACTTTGCCGTCGAGCCACCGTGCGTGGCACTGCTAAAGTCACTGGAACCTGGAACTTTGAAAGTACCGCAACCGCCGGAGTGAGCGCAGGCAACACTGCGCGGAGAAGACGAGCAGCTCTTCCTCGGGTTTTCTAGGTTTCTAGGCTTGCTACAGTGAAGAACAGCACGATGGCTGCCGCAGTGGGCCCTGTGAAATCCAAACAAAACCGCATTTCGTTTAGCTAGCTACGATGTAAATTACAGGTACAGTAGCCGACGGATTTTTCCGACTCCAAAAATTCGGACTTGTTGGATATTCCGGACTTCATAGATGTACCGGCAGGATTCCCATAGCGCTAATGAATTTTCGCGAGCGATTTTTCGGACGAATCTAGGAGCCAATGTTCGATTTTCCGGACTAAATCGCTCGCTCCGACACACGCTACCCGATCTTGAAGGCTGCCATGTTGGATTTTCCGCTGGCTTGGCTTCCAGTGCCCTCCTGTATAGCCTTGGATAAGTAGACGCACGCTATCCCCTCGTCTCCGAGGCCATGCCCGCTCTTCCTTGGCCGACAAAACGTTCTAAAAAGCTGCACTTGCTTTTTTTTTCGGTCCGTACGCTGTGTGCGGGTGAAAGCTTGCGAGGGTCAGCCAGCAACCGCAATTTATTCTCACGCACGCGAGAAAGGAAGGCGGCCGGAGGCGCGCGCGGACTTCGCTTGTTCGCGGGGCACGGGGAGAAGGCGGCGGAGACGGTGGGGAGTTGCATTCTGCTCTTGCGGTTGCCGACGGAGCTGCCTCGCAGGCACCGTATCTTGAAAGCGATCTGCTATGTGGCCGAAGTGTGCGGCCGCGATCTGCGATGGGTACAAAGGGTGTGCGCCGAGTGCCACTAGCTTCGTATGCGCCGTTCTTTTTTTTCGTTTTTTTTTTTTCGACGTTCGTGTTGAAGCGAGAGAATAGACAGCGCGAAGGTCAATATGCCCACGGTCATCGAGCGAGATGTGTTCATGTAACCTGTGCGCGCGTGACACCGTGCTTATTTAGTTAGTAAGCGCATATTTACAACTTTATACGGCCGATAAGACTAACAACCTTACTTCGTATCGCTGTCTATTAATTTGCTATCGCAATCGATGCTCCGCCTTTTGGGCGAATGTGCGACATTTTTCTTAAGCCGCTCTAAAGCCTCATAATTTTTTTCCCTGGGGGGGGGGGGGCGAGTTTTTCGGACTGCTCGATTTTTCAGTCCCCGCGAAGTCCGGAAAATCGGTCGGCTACTGCACTCGGAAAGTGAAGCATTCAACTGTGCGCCACCCGTTCTAAATGCAAAGCGATCCCGATGCTCGTGTGTCACACAAGATTTTTTTTTTTTTTTCGGATGACTATAGGTATCAAGCGCTGCCACAAAATCGTTTATACGCGTGGATATTATCACTTTCTAACGTGGCTACTGATTTAACCGCGCACGAAATGTTTCATACAGATCTATTTCTACGGAAATAAATGGTCCCTGACTGCACTACAAGAAAAGGGATGCTAAAACATAATTAACCAGGTCATGTTCGTGTTGTTTTAAACAACACACGAGAAACTCTATATTTTAATTTTCAACATTGACAGGTCGATCAATCTTCTCACTACACTTTGTTATTTTTGACACAGCCACCCGTATTCCGTCGCTCTTCGAGCCACATTTTGCTCGGTTCTGCATATTTCTGAGCATCTCCTCGCTTTGTTTACTCAAGGCAAACCGCAGTCTTCAAAGCAAATGCGCGAAGAAGCTTTCCCATCACATTATGGCATTTAGGGAGTTCGATGAAATACCGCAAGGAGCTTCTCAGCTTTGCGATATCAACAAGTTCACCAAGTGGGAGTGAACTTGTCGCGCTTTATCCGGTGCAGCCAGATACAGCACGGCGCTTGCTGTCGCTCTTTCCGCTTAACTGGTATTGCAAAAAGCGCTTTCCTGGACTCCCGGCGGTTGCTGCACCCGAACATGCAGCACCCGGGCATTTCCTTTCGTTTTGTTTTAAATCTACGAAAGTTACAGAAACACTAAATTATACAAAATGCAAAATCTGACCTCGTTGATGACTCGTACGCGCGGCGTGTGCGAGCGATGTCTGTCTGCTTATCTCCTGCGGCGCGGCTTAGATCCGCCATCTATAGTGGAAAGTCATCACCTGACGGCAACTGACCAATCGGCGCCGCGGCGGCTAATTAGAGAAAAGGGCTGCGGTACTTTCCAGGTTCCAGTGACTTTAATTGGTACGTACGCGCTAGAGCTTTCTCGTCTCCTGTTTGCAGCTAAGGTTGCAACTAAGGCTCGCCCTTTCGTCACGTTGAACGTTTTAATTCCCTGGTGGTGCAATTGGCGATTCCCTACCGTGCTGTGCGACTGTACGTTGCGGCTTGTGACCTCTGCCAGCGACGCAAAACTCCTGCCCTACTGCCTGCTGGCAGCCTTCAGCCCCTCGATATCCCTGATGAACCATTTTTCCGGGTGGGACTCGATCTTCTAGGGCCTTTCCCCATGTCAACCACTGGCAATAGATGGGTTGCTGTCGCTACTGACTACGCAACGCGGTACGCTGTTACACGAGCACTTCCCACCAGCTGTGCTACTGATGTAGCCGATTTCCTTCTTCACGACATCATCCTGCGCCACGGTGCTCCTCATCAGTTACTCACAAACCGCGGCCGCTGCTTCCTGTCTAAAGCAGTCGACGACATTCTTCGTTCTTGCTCGACCAATCACAAGTTCACTACTGTGTACCATCCACAGACAAACGGCCTTACTGAACGCCTCCAACCGTACTCGCACGGATATGCTTGCTATGTACGTGTCTGAGGACCACCGAGACTGGGACATCAACTTGCCTTTTGTGACCTTCGCCTACAACTCTTCTCGTCACGACACAGCTGGCGACTCACATTTTTATGTACTGTTTGGCTACGACCCACCATTGCCTATGGACACCATACGTCATCCTCACGCAGACACGTCCTGTGCCTATGCTCGTGATGCTCTTGCCCATGCTGACATCGCCCGTCAGGTTGCCCGCGATTGCTTGTAGGCTTCACAGGTCAATCAAAAATGTCTCTATGACCGCCGACACCGGGAGGTGAACTTCCTTCCAGACATAGGAACCATTGTTAAAAGCGCAAAACCACACAACACAAGATAAGACCACACGAGCACAGGCGCAATCTGCGCAATCTGTTGCGCTTTTAACAATAGTTCCTATGTCTAAACACCAACTAGCCCAACAGTCAACTCTTTTAGAGCATATTCCTTCCAGGATCGCTCGTCTTCCTGTGGTTCCCGTCACGTCGCGTTGGCCTATGCGAAAAACTCCTCTCCCGTTATGCTGGCCTTTACCGCGTCGTATGCAAAGTCACTAATGTGACCTACAAAAGCGCTCCGCTAAATCCCACGTCGGCCTCTGCAACAATCGTGAGTGACATAGTCCATGTTTCGCGCCTTAAACCGTACCACTCTCGACTGGGGCCCTAATTGCACCGGGACGGAGCTTCTGCCGCCGGCGGGTAATGTCACGAGTGGCGATCCTGTGGTCGGTGCTTGGAAGACGACGACGGCGTGGCTTTCTGGTGCACGCGCTCTCCTGAACGATTGCTGTAGCATTGTGCGCCTTACCTTGTAAATATATCCATTGTATATATATTCTCCCCGTAACAATATAGTTAATAAGCGAATGTTGACAAGTTTATACAGACCCTAAAACTACTATCCTTACTTTGTATAGCGTGTTTTCACCGAGTCGGCAGTCCTGATGTCGACGACTAGCTCCGCTTATACAAACGTGTCAGCACCAGTCACAGGTGGGATCTGACTGTTATGCTTGCCAACGTTCTTTTCTACCTCGACGGAGCTCCACGGGCATGATTGCAGACTCGCGAAGAGAAGATGTCCAGCTGGGATCTCTTCAAAGAGAAGCTCCGTGACCTTTTTGGCAATCCGTTCGGTTGCCAACTCAAGGCCAAGAAGGCCCTTGCCACACGTGTTCAGACGTCGACCGAGTCCTACGTGTCGTACATTCTCGACGTCTTGGCCCTTAGTGCTAAGGCTGACCCGAACATGTCGGAGGACGATAAGGTTAATTACGTCTTGAAAGGCATTGCTGACGATGCCTTCAATTTACTGGTGTTTACGAACGTCACCAGCATCTATATGATCCTCAAGGAGTGCTGCCATCTCGAGCATGCTAAAAGCCGCCGGGTATCCCAGAACATCACGCGACTTCCCAACACAGCTGCTACGTCATCCTGTGACGACCTCTTCCACCAGCCTTTGCGGTGTGACAACTTAACACGCATCATTCATCGTGAGGTCGAAGCAGCACAGCCAGCGGCCCCTTCATTCCCATCACCTGATCATTCTCTGGCGACGATCCCCTTGAACCAGGCCGTCGTCCGTCAAGAGTTGTCAAACGTTGGCCTGCACTCCGTTCATTCCGTGCGCTCAGAACCTCTTTCTCTATGCACGTTCCCACCCCGCTCTTCTTACTCCTCTTATGAACAGCGCAACCTGTCCGAATGGCGAACCATGGACGACAAGCCGGTCTCTTTTAACTGCTGACACATTGGACATATCGCTCGCCACTGCCGCAGGACTTCTGCGATGCGCTTTTCTTCTGATTACCATCCTCGTCCCTCTAGTGCGTCCTTTTCCTTTGCTCTTTCTATGCCCGACCCATCATCTGACCCTGAGTGTGTCACCACTGACAGGACCCCGTTACTCCCGCTCTCCTTCTCCCTCCCGCCGTCAATCTCGTTCGCCCCCGTCACACCGTGCTCCTTCTTCGACCTACTCGCCGCACCCCCGACCGGAAAACTAGAAAGTGCAGCTTCTGGAGGTGAAGCTGCAATGACGACATTGACACGAAATCCTCGCTTCACCTTACCAACGAACAAGACTGCATTTGTTACCCCTGACGGTCTTTATCAGTTCAAGGTGATGCCTTTCGGTCTCTGTAACGCGCCTGCCACTTGCGAACGAATGATGGACTCTGCTTCACGGGTTCAAGTGGTCCACCTGTTTGTGCTATCTGGACGACGTCATCGTTTATTTGCCCACATTCGACACGCATCTAGACCGTCTTTCAGCGATTCGTGATGTGTTCCGCCGGGCCGGTCTCCAGTTGAACTGGTCAAAATGTCACTTCATTCACCGCCAAACATCCGTCCTTGGACACTTCGTGGATGCCAGAGGCATGCGACCTGATCCAGCCAAAAATCCCGCCGTTACGAACTTTCCTGTGCCGAAGTCTACTAAGGATGTTCGTAGTTTCGTAGGGTTGTGCTCTTATTTCCGATGCTTTGTAAAGGATTTTGCGACCATTGGACGTTTCCTTACTGACCTCTTGAAGAAAGACCTCCCGTTTTCTTGGGGCCCTGACCATGCCACATCTGTTTCGCAGCTCACTACTCTCCTTACCACGCCTCTAATCCTGGCCCACTTTGACCCGTCTGCCTCAACGGAAGTTCGAACTGATGGGAGTGGTCACGGCATAGGAGCAGTGTTAGTACAACGCCAGCGTGGACATGATCGCGTTATAGCCTATGCCAGCCCACTTATACCACCCGCCGAACGCCATTATTCGATCACAGAGCTAACTGTCTCGCTCTTGTGTGGGCTGTTGCGAAATTTCGTCCATACTTGTACGGATGCCCATTCTGTGTCATCACTAATCACCACACTCTCTGCTGGCTATCCTCGCTCAAGGACCCCACGGGACGACTTGCTCGCTGGGCTTCATGCCTGCAAGGTTATACCTTTTCCGTGGTATATAAGACGGGACGCTTGCACAAGGATGCAGATTGTTTGTCCCGCTACCTCGTCGACGAACCGGCTTATGCGGACACCATCGCTACCGTTTTCTCTGTGTCCCAGTTGCATTAAATTGGCAACGAGCAACGCCGCGATCCTTCGTTACGCGTTGTTACGTTCGGCGACCAGCGGGGGCAGCGATCTTGGAAGTATCTCCTGTTTACCTGTGATGAATCGCTTCGGGAGGCTGAAAAGCCGTCCTGACGGGAAAGATCAGCGGCGACATCATGTCCCTACACCTTACAACGAGTACGTGTCTCGACACTATAGGAAGAGGAGACTCTTGGAAAAGTAGACGCTTTCTCACGGTCACTCGACAGACCAGCTGGCCACCAAGACCGCTCTTCAAACCCGTCGATGGCTGGCCCATTCCAGGAACAACAGACGCGTCAGTTCAAGTGAGGCACGAAGCCACCTGTCTACGAGTGTCCCCTCCTTTATGTGGGGGAGTGAGCAGTGTGTGCCCGAGGGCACTTCTCCGAATGTGGCACTACGTGGTTCATTTGGCAAAGGAAAGGTTGGCGCTGGGGGATTATGCGCACTCTCGCCCTCAAGACGGACCTTCGGGGACTCTCGACGCTCTGATTGGAGGATGGTGGCAGCTTGGACAAAGGGGTTTTAAGCGACACTTCGGCGGGCCATCGAGAGTGCTCTCCCATCTGCCCTGAGATGTAGCGAGTGCTTCGATCTAGTATGCTTCGATCCAGTCATGTTAAGACTGAGGAGACGTATCGTTCTCCTACTTCCCTTGTAAATAATGTAAATAAACCCAGTACTCTTCGTTCTTGATGAGGACCTGTTCCTCCCTTCAACAACGTCTTCAGCGTCAGCGTGGATGAGGCGGACAACGGCATGGGCCAGTTACCACTTGGATATGCCCGACTCCAACTCTTACAACTGCTGGCGAGGCCACAACTCCCAACCCCAACAAATGGTAGCAGCAGCGGCGTAGGCTAGAGAGCGACTCGCAGTTTGACGTCGAACTCGGATAGACCACGACTCCCAGCTCCAACAACTGGTGAGCAGCGGTGAGATTGACCTCTCGGATTTTGGGATGGACGTGGCGACCGACCGGTATCCTGATCAAGTTGGAGGCGACTTGGGAATGACCACCTCTTGCAACTGACTGGATACGGCTGTGATGTGTTTTTCGTCACCGATCTGGGAGGCGTGCGGGTGTTAGAAGAGATGGAGGAGGAAGACGGATGGCAACACAGCAAACAGATTTTTTAATAACACGCACACTCAAAACTAAAAATCAAGCACACTACGGGAAGAAAGACTAATCAAGATACAAACTAATGTACAAAGCCTAATATACAAAACGTTCTACTTGGCGCCTATGCGCGTCCGTGGCGGCTAACTCTTCCGAGTCAGGCAACCCTGTCTTATCTCTGCGACGCTACAAATAAGAGTCACCTTGCTGCGTTCGTCGTTGCACGTTTGTCTGAGTCCGAAGCTCGTCGGCCCTTTTTCTCCAGCAGTAGGTGTACTCGTTGATGCTTTTGCCTTGTTGTCGGCGCGTCGTCTCTTTATCAGTAGGGAGCTCGCTGGTGCTTCGTCGGTGATGAGCTCGTCGGCTCGTCCGCAACGGCGGTCGCCGTAGCTTAGGCCTACCTGCCTAGGCCTAGCGTCGGGACGTGTTCCAACTCCTTCAAGAGTGCCGACGTGGCGTCCCGAGGAGAATCAATCGTGCCGGTCTGCCGCAGAAGGGGGAGCCTCTCTGGGGTGCCTGGTCCTGCCGTGAGAAGCTGCAGCTCGTCCAGGAGCCTCACCCGAACTTGCCGAGGTCGACGGCCACACCGTGGACGGCCAACGTCACGGACTCGGCCAGACCCCCAAGTCTCCCGTCGCCAGTGCGGTGCTGGCGATGCGACCTTCCTGGCCCGGAACCACGTCGATAATCCTCAGACAGCGCCGTTCATCCCTCGATCACGCCTCGGCTCACGCGCCTCGTGCGCTCGCGCCGTTCAGAACGCTCCGCTCACATCGTCTTTGTCTTCTTTTATGGCGCCGCCGGCGTCTTACTCATGACATGGCTCCCCTTTTTAAGAGTTTTTTCTGAAAAAACTGCTTTCTGTCCGTCTTCTTTCTTGGTGGCGAACTTGACTCTTGTGACTTGGGTGCCTTTCTGTGCTTCGTCGGTGCTTACCGATTATCACCACACTTCACTGCACTGTCGCGCACATTTCACTGTTTGCACTGTTCACAACACTCATGAGTTCATTGTTCGCGCCACTTCAAATATGTACATTTGTTTTGTCCGCGTTATGTTCTCACTGTTTAGTCAATCCATTGCCCTATTCATGTAATCTACCCCCACGTTCTGTCGTCCCTTAATGTACTATATGTGGAAAGTAAGGCTCCCTCTCATTATATCTGTTATACGTCGGCTTAGCTTTATATGCACGGGCTCCTCTGTTAAACACTGCATCTCGCTCCGCCCAACTTCTATTTGCTCGGGTAGGTCTGAAAATCCTTCCTCGACCTTGTTTCTCTGCCTGGGGCCTGCCCACTACTTGTATTGTATCTCGTGTATCCTCCTTGGGCTCGACTCGTCCCGTTCCCAACTTGTGCCCCACAAATTCCCTAGTCCTGTAGCCTATCTCATACTTGGTTGGCTCTATCGTCAATCCTATGTCCTTGTCATCGGCAATCGCCAAACAAACACCAGTCTTCTCCTCGTTTTTCCCCTTAGCCATCGTCTTTTGGCATACGTCACATGCTTTTACATATCGTTTTACGTCACTCTGCACTCCCAGCCAAAAGAACTCTTCTGTTATTTTTTCTAGCGTGCTTTTCATTCCCTGGTGACCTGCCGTTACACTATCATGCCCTAACTTCAGTACTTTATTCCTCAGTTCCTTCGGGACCATCAACTGTAATACTTCCCTACCTGAACTAAATATACATCTCCGGTACAATAAATTATTCTTCTTTATAAACTCCGCTACTGTCCGACTCCTTTTCCTTTGCACCCGTTCTCCTATCTTCTGTTCACATTTTCTTATCGACTCATCCTTGTTCTGCATTTCTCCAAATTCTGCTACCGTTATGTTTAACCCCTTCAAGGCCGTGACCTGCAATGCTGGCAAAGGTTTGGTGCCCTTACTGCTTGCTCGTGTTTGCACTGCGGCTGCTACGTCCGTGTCTCGTATCACTCCCTTTTGCGCTTCTGAGCATTCCTTCTCTACCACGTCTTTCTCAGTCTTCTTCCAACTTGGGTCGGGGTCATCTGCTTTCCTCGCTCCCGGTACATTTCCCACAATCAAATCGTAGAGGGGATCGTCTACACATCTAGCTGTGACTAGTCCTGTATAGAAGGGTGTCGATATTTGGATCTGTGCCTCTGGCAGATACTTGACTGACTTGTCTACCAAGATCACTGGTTTAAAGTATCCGGTCATGCTTTCATGCGGCACTAAACTTTTCCTCACTAAAATTGTATTTGCTCCTGTGTCTCTCAGCACTGTAACCTTGTGCCCTTCTACCTCGCCTTCCACTACAGGCATGTTCTGTCCTCTCTGTCCTTCCTCTCTTGCGCTCATAATGCATGCAGTCTTATCCATGAATCTGGTCCTGCATTCGTCTGCTCTGTGACCTTTCTTTTGGCACAACTGGCAAACTACCGGTGCTTCGTGACGATTACCTCTCACCCGACAGTTCATCGCTACATGACCCAGCCGATTACATAGGAAACACCTCTGCGGTCCCCTTGGTCTGTTCATTTGTCCTTGATTCTTCACCTCTTCTACCGCTGCTGCGTGCGTATCTTTATCACTCTTTCCCAAATTCTTCAACCCTTGTGCTTCTACGAACTGTTCGGCTTGTTCGGCCATCTGCTTTACTGTTTGTAACTTTCTTTCTTTGAGGAATATTGCCAAACTGTTACTGCACCTGGCCAGAAATTGTTCACCTACGACTTTGTCACGAACTGCTTCATACGTTTTGTCAGTCTCTGAAAGCTCTATCCACCTTTCAAAGTAGTTAGTTAGTCGGCACGCAAACTGTTTGCCTGTCTCCGAGTCTTCTGGCTTGCATGAGCGGAACTTCTCTCGAAACCCTTCTGCCGTCAACCTGAATCTCTGTAATAAAGTATTTTTCACCTTGTCGTAGTCTAGTGATTCTTCAGCTGACATACGCCCATATATACTCAACGCTTCACCCACCAAACATAGGCTTAAGGCGTTAGCCCACTCGCTCTTCTCCCAGCCTTGCCCGATGGCTATTCTCTCGAACCGATGCAAATATGCATCCAAGTCGTCTCTTCGCTCGTCAAAAGGAGCCATTAATTTTCTAGGGCAAATCCGCTTTGGTCTGGAAGCAGCTGAGTCGGATGACGCCGATCCGGGTGAGCTCGTTCCGTCGCGAGAACCCGCGCCCATTTCCGCTAGTCTTATCTTTAGTTCTAGAATTTCCTTTTCGCTTTTCTGCTGTTCGCGCGCCCGTTCATGTTCTCGTTCGTGCTTCTGACGCTCTCGTTCGTGCTCCTTCTCTTTCTCTTGACGAGTGTACTCGAAGAATGTCATTGTCTCGTCCTTTGAGAGATTTAAATCCTCTGCTATTGCCGCCAAACGTTCCCACTCCATCTTTGCTACTCCCGAGTATCGGTGACTGGGCTAAGATAGAATCCGGGACGGATCCTGGCAGGCTCGCCAATTGTGATGTGTTTTTCGTCACCGATCTGGGAGGCGTGCGGGTGTTAGAAGAGATGGAGGAGGAAGACGGATGGCAACACAGCAAACAGATTTTTTAATAACACGCACACTCAAAACTAAAAATCAAGCACACTACGGGAAGAAAGACTAATCAAGATACAAACTAATGTACAAAGCCTAATATACAAAACGTTCTACTTGGCGCCTATGCGCGTCCGTGGCGGCTAACTCTTCCGAGTCAGGCAACCCTGTCTTATCTCTGCAACGCTACAAATAAGAGTCACCTTGCTGCGTTCGTCGTTGCACGTTTGTCTGAGTCCGAAGCTCGTCGGCCCTTTTTCTCCAGCAGTAGGTGTACTCGTTGATGCTTTTGCCTTGTTGTCGGCGCGTCGTCTCTTTATCAGTAGGGAGCTCGCTGGTGCTTCGTCGGTGATGAGCTCGTCGGCTCGTCCGCAACGGCGGTCGCCGTAGCTTAGGCCTACCTGCCTAGGCCTAGCGTCGGGACGCGTTCCAACTCCTTCAAGAGTGCCGACGTGGCGTCCCGAGGAGAATCAATCGTGCCGGTCTGCCGCAGAAGGGGGAGCCTCTCTGGGGTGCCTGGTCCTGCCGTGAGAAGCTGCAGCTCGTCCAGGAGCCTCACCCGAACTTGCCGAGGTCGACGGCCACACTGTGGACGGCCAACGTCACGGACTCGGCCAGACCCCCAAGTCTCCCGTCGCCAGTGCGGTGCTGGCGATGCGACCTTCCTGGCCCGGAACCACGTCGATAATCCTCAGACAGCGCCGTTCATCCCTCGATCACGCCTCGGCTCACGCGCCTCGCGCGCTCGCGCCGTTCAGAACGCTCCGCTCACATCGTCTTTGTCTTCTTCTATGGCGCCGCCGGCGTCTTACTCATGACAACGGCGGAGAAGGACTGGTGATATGGTGCTGCTTCTGTGGGTAAGCGATTGATTTTGGCTGTAAGATTTACCAGGCTTTAATTTCTCTGTGTTTGTAGAATTGAATCGCTGGGGATCTTTTACTTGTATTCTGATTTGCGTGTGTATCGCAGCAAGTATTGTGTGACAGCAGAGCCAAAGCTTAAAAGTAGCGACCATGGTCCTGTTGAGTTTGACGAGAGCTGGACTGTTGTGGTTGTGTGAAGAGCTCGAGGTAGACGTAGAGGAGGACTTAGCGGAAGCAGAGATTCCAAAAACAATTCTCCAAAGTGACAATAATTTGTATATCATAGAACATCTCGGTAACAAAATTCTAAGCAAAATACAGAAACAGGAAGCAATTAGGCAGGAACAGGGAAAAATTAGACAGGAACAGGAAGAAAATAGGCAAAAGTTGAAAAAAATTTTGCAGGAGAAATGCAGTCCGGAAGAAAGGGAAGTAAGCCGGAAGTATGTAGCATCGGTGGAGAGACACATTGGATGTTTGCAGCGGTCAATCGAAGAAAAAGAATGGTGGCTTGAGAAATCTAAGTTGGAGGCAGCGAAAGTGGGAGGAAGTCGCTAGCAGGGTTTTGCCAAGAGCCGAAGAGGTTAGTACCTCTGAGGTTAGCAGCGAGTTCAAAGATGAATGGAAAGTGTTAGCTGCTAACAAGGCCTTAGTGGCGGCAGAGGCCGTTGAAGGCCGTAGTGAGAGCGACGAGGTGCTGTGCTAACAGAGCACTGTAGAAACGGCTAGGCCAGCTGTGAATGAATTGGCACAGTCACCATGTGTGGGCGTCGCAGAAATTGTTAGTGAGGTAGTTAACAAGGAACAGGGCACGGCTGACCCGGCAGACACGAGCACCCAGGTCGAGTTAGGGCTGCGTGCCGAGGCGCAGTGCGAGCTGGACGATGCGGTTGTGGGCAGTTCGCAGGATTGCGAGCTGTGTAGCTCAATGGTAAACAACTGCATGGTTCAGGGATCGGTAAAGCTGTCCGCCAGTCTAGGTTGCCAAAGGAGGGATGATTTAGGCACGAATCATTCGGACTGTGCAGGTGAGACAGCAATCGAGACGGATGAGCTGTGTGCCGATGCACAGCGTGAGCTGGACAATGCAGTAGAGGGCAGTTCGCAGGAGTGCAAGTTGCATAGCTCGAATAAAGACTGCTGCATTGTTCCAGAGTCGGTTGAGCTGTCCGCCAGTCGAGGCAACCGAGATGATTTAATGAAAAATCACTCAGACTGTGCGGGCGAGACAGTGATCCGGACCGAGGAGATATGTAACGGTCAGCACGAGGCGCGAGGAGATGACTAGATAGAGATGACTAGACAGACCACGACTCCCAGCTCCAACAGCGTCCTCATCGACCGTCTGGAGTCAATGCCTGGTGACGGCTCTCTCCGGATGTTTTTCCTCAAGGTGGGGACATTATACCGCCGCAATTTCGATCCCCATGGCCCTAACCTGCTCGTCATTCCATCACGCCTGTGTTCGACTGCCTCCGCCAACTTCACAACGCTCCCTTGGCTGGGCACTTGCGCGTCTCGCGCACATACAACCGTGTATGCCGTCGCTTCTTTTGGCCGAATCTCGCCCGCTTCGTACGGCGCTACGTTGCTGCTTGTGAGCCCCATCAGCGCCAGAAGAAGCCCTCCACACTTTCAGCTGGATGTCTCCAGCCAATCGACATCCCACCTGAACCTTTTTTCCGTGTTGGTCTAGACCTTCTTGGACCATTTCCTCTCTCGGACTCCAGAAATAAATGGGATGCCGTCGCTACCGATTGCGCTACGCGGTACCCAATCACCAGAGCCCTCCCGACAAGTTGTGCTACTGACGTCGCTGACTTTCTTCTTTACGACATCATTTTATTGCACGGTGCTCCGCACCAATTACTCACTCACCGTGGCAGTAGCTTTCTCTCGGCAGTCGTCGAGGACATCCTCCGTTCCTGCTCGACAAAGCACAAGTTGAGCACGTCCTACCACCCACAGACGAACGGCCTCACGGAGCGCCTCAACCGGACGGACCATCACCGACATGCTGTCGAAGTACGTTGTGGCCGACCACCACGACTGGGATCTTCATTTACCCTATGTGACGTTCACGTATAATTAATCACATCACGACACCGCCGGCCATTCACCATTCTATCTCGTATATGGCCGAGAACCCGCGTTGTCCTTAATCACTTTGCTGCCCTCGCACGCACGTTCCGCCACTGAATACGCCTGCGACGCGATCGCACACGCCGACCACACGCGCCAGCTCGCAGGCAACCGTCTCGAGGCCTCACAGGAGCATCAGACACGCCTCTATGATTGCCACCATCATGACGTGCACTTTTCTCCGGGTTCTCTGGTGCTTCTCTGGTCACCTATCCGCCGTGTGGGCCTTTCCGAAAGCTGATGTCGCGCTACACTGGCCCATACCATGTGGTGCGACAAGTGACCAATGTCACGTATGAAATCATCCCCGCCGATCTCTCAGCGTCAGCTGCCAGTGACATCGTTCATGTGGCGAGACTTAAGCCATACCACACACCTTTCACCGCAGATGTGCAACTTAAGCACCTGGACGGTGCTTCTACTGCCGGGGGTGATGATATGGAACAACCGCCGCCACAGTGTGGCTACACTGAGGCGACGGGTTCCCGCTTGATATAGCGTCGCCATTTTGGCCTCCGTTATCTTCCCTGTAAATAAAGTGTAAATAGCCTTGGGCAACAGTTACACGTAACAATATAATGTCAACCTGATTATGTCTGTCTAGGGCAGCTGCTATAACAGTTTCCATGAGCTGATTTACTGTAGCGTAGCCACGGCAAAAACAATGCTGGAAGGAACCAATTCATTTTCAAGGAAAGCTAATATGTGTTTAAAAATTATGAGCTCTAATAGCTCTGCGCATAATAATGAAATTGGTCTGTATGATGACGCATCGGATGGTGCGCTTGTTTTAGGGATTGGAGTGATTTTCATGTATTTCCAATTGCTGGGGAGTTTCCCATAGGACAGGGATTTCGTAAACAACAGACAGATATTTTGAGCACCATTCTGCCTAACATTTTAGAAATGTATTTATTTATTTATTCATTTGTCAGGTACTGCCGGCTGCCTTTTGGAAGCCATGGCAGGAGTGGGCACATTGATTTCATAAAGAATAAATATACATTACAATCATTCAAGTCAACAAAATTGGTAACAACAATAGTATTGCATAAAAATACTGAGAAAGCATCTATGGCTGAATGACAACTGGAGGCAAGCACAAGCAAAAAGACGTACACAATCATTAGTACTGCACAAAACTCGTACTCTCACGAAATAGTAGGTTTTTTTTTTTTGAGACAATACCGCGGCACAATAGTGCTAAAAAAAAAAAGCGCGACATTTATCTGCAGGCATAAGCCATAACGCGGAAGAGCAATTTTGGGATGAAGATAACAAACAAGACTCCCGAGGTTATTTTAAATCATCTAAAGGAAACATAAGGGAAAGGTAAACAAGCAATGGCTATTCAGAAACTGATATATCGGTACAGGGTTAGATTCACGGAACCTTTCCGCGAACGCAAGCAATCTGGATAGGTAACAGAGAAGTGTCTAGGGAGTAGGCAATAGCGGCTCGCTTACGATGCAGGCTATATGCAAGGAAAAAGAAACAGAGTACAATCATGATCACTGTCAATAAATATTACAAGTAAGGTTGTATGGCAGATGTGAAGGCATCGGCTGTTGATAACCCAACTACGTCACATGGAAGCGCATTCCATTCATCTATGGTTGGAGGAAAAAAGGAAAAACGATATGCGTTTGTTTTAACTCGTGGCATTAGAATCGTTTCGCTGTGTTTCCATCTTGTTGGCTTTGCGCTATTATACTGCATGTAACTGATGAATTCCATCTTTGTTCTACCATTTGCAATATTAGAGAGCATTTGCAGTCGGTGTAGTTTCCTGCGTGATTCTAAAGTAAGAAGACCGCTTAATTGCCTAAGGTTAGTAACCGACAAATGCCTGCCATAAGCGTTGAAGATGAATCTTAGCGCTTTTTCTGGACACGTTCAATGCAATTTATATCAACTTTGGTGTGCGGGTCCCAAACGACGTCTGCGTATTCTAATAACGGTCTAATGAATGTCGTGTATGCCACAAGCTTAGTTTTGGAAGTGCAATGTGTTAGACGAGTTCTTAACATGTAAAGTTTCTTCAAAGCCAATGAAACTACGTATTTCACATGACTGTTCCAGGTTAGCGTAGAGTTTATGTATAATCCCAAATATTTAAATTGGTCTACCACAATTAGTGGAACATTGTTGATGCTATAGGTTCGGACGAGCGGACTTTTTTTGCATGTAACTCTCATTTGAAAGATGAGAGTTACCCTCGAAATAAATATTGTTGATATGATAAAATATGATAAAATAAATAAGTTCGCTCGAAATAAATATTGTTGCAAGTTAGCACCTGTGTGTGTCACCTCTTCTTTTGTCCTTGTCTTTTCATGCGCTATAAGCCTCACGATGTCATACCAACAAGCCCAAATCACTGCATTACAGCATCTCATCAGAACACATTTGGAAACATTTAGTCGCATTTGCCAGATTAGGCACCAGTTGTTAATTGCTGTTAAGAAGTTTAGTGTTTGCTGGTCTTTATCTGACTCAATGTGCATATATACAACACAATCGTCGGCAAATAAACGACAACACACTGGAGAGTTAATTTGTAAATTGTTGATATAAATTAGGAAAAGTAGTGGCCCGAGCACTGATCCCTGGGGAACGCCTGAGAGAGCGGATACAAATTCTGAGTTCGAGTTGCCTATATGAACAAATTGCTTGCGCTGTGTAAGGTGCGTGTCGAGCCACTGTACAATTTGATGGTTGTCTAGGATGCATCGAACCTTGAACATTAAATTGGCATGCGACACACGGTCGAAAGCTTTCTCAAAATCAAGGAAAATCATATCAACTTGTCCGCCCTTGTCTAGTATTACCATTAGATCATTTGTGGTGTGAATGAGTTGTGTCGTAGTTGATAAGCCACGCCGAAACCCATGCTGAGTGCTTGAAAAAAAGTTGTTGTCCTCTAAGAAGGAAGAAAGGTACTTGAAAACGTAGTTCGGTATACTATCTATGCCGGATGATTTCTTGTCATCTAATTTTAACCACAACGCAAGTATGCCTTCTTCGGATATACATCATTACAGTGTAGACCGCTTATAACGTAAGCTGCCGGAGTCGCAAATATCCGCATTATAAGCGGTATCGCACTATAACCAAAGCAACAATTTTCAAGGCCCGCACATATGCAAAACATGTGCACCGAGCCGCCACGCGTATGCGACAGTCGAGGAATGTGGCTAGAATGTTTACATTTAATTTACAGTGGAATCTCGTTAATTCGAAATAATTCACACGGCGGCGCCTCCGACCAGCATTGCTCCGGCACCGCCATAGAGTAAAAGCTTAAGAGGGACCACTCAATCTCGAGCGCGAACAAAACAAAAAAAAAAAAAAGAAAGAAAAACGCGGCGGAAATTTCACCCTTTCTCAAATGGCAAGGTCGCCGATTCTGCGTTATGCCGGAAAATGCGTGTACGTGCCGACGTCTCAGCCACGCTACCATAGCCACGCGTAGAAAATGGCAGTGAACCTTTCTTTCTCCTTTATGCTTCCTCTACTTTCTAGTCACGTGTTGACCTTGCACGCTGCATGCAGCTACGAGGGAAGCAGCGGCGCTGTCCCAGGCCAGCCAACGAAACTCCCCTCGCCAGTAAACGCCCGCTTCCCGATAATGGCAGAAAACGAAACTTTGGAGAGCTGGCCAGCTCTCGGGCCGGCTGAAGCGGCGGCGCCTGCATGGCGGCGGGCGTGCACGTTGCAAGTGAGGGAGCCATGAGGGAAGGCGAGGGGAGCCACCGAAGCAGCGGAGTTGCCGAGGCAAAATCCGCTTCCCCGCCGCCCTCCTCCCTCACCTTCCACGGTCTCCGCGTGCGCCCTCGTGCCGTGCCGGCGCCGCCCGCTCCCAGAAGTTTCGTTTACTGCCATTATCGTGAAGTGAGCGTTGGCTGGCTTTGCCAGTTTCGTGGCCCTCGCTCGCTATGCTCGCCGTGATATTTCACAACTCGCACTCAAGATTCTGGTTTCAGCCTCACTGGCTGTTCGTTCGCACCACGTGCCCTTCTCCTCCACTTCGTCTCTCTTTTTTCCTCTAGCACTCCTTGGGGCGCCCGTTTGAGGGAAGCGTTCGCCGTCTCCGCTGACTTACGTACTCCCAGGCAGCCGCACTGTAACCGGTATTTCGTTTCCCGCAACTGCACTATAAGCGATACGTGTATGCATGGAGTGCTATGGGAAAATTAAGGGGAGTCTGAAAAGACCGCACTATATCCGGTCCTGCACTATAAACGGTTACGTTATAAGTGGTCTATACTGTAATAGGTGCGATGTTATCAAGTTTCAGAAATTTGGGTGTGCAGCAGTCATCGACAAGAAATACAGAACCAAATTATGTATTAAGGGCTTCGACAATTACTGTGCTATCTGTCACAGGGATACCATCGACTGAAAGGGTAGGGGATCATTTCTTTTTTTGGCGAAATATATTGCCAAAACTTTTCTGGTGATGTTACAAGAAAATTTTTTCGACGAATGCATGCATAAGAATGTTTGATCTTTTTAATGCTATCCTTTAGCTTCTCACGTAGCTCCGATATATAACTGCTTGAACACAGATGCGGTCTGAGCTGCCTTATTGCACTGTTGCATCAGTGACGTGCGATCTCTTTCGTCATCAGTGGATTATGTGTATGCTGTAACTTATGTTTGTGTGGAACAAAGTTTTTTTACACAGGTCAAGACTAGGTCCTTAAAGAAGCACCACATATATTCAGCAGAATGTGCATCTGATTTATACAATGACGTGAACAAAGAAAATGAACTATCAAGAGCATCCAATATATCAACGTCACTAGCACGCGAGAACATAGGAATGCATTACTTTTGTACCAGCCTCGACCGAAATTTTACTCAAGATTTAGGCACAGCAGTTTGTGGTCCGAGATGCCTTTAAATATGTAAACTTTCGTGTCGCGGTCAAGAATGCTGTTGCTTATAAAAACAAGATCCAGAATTGATTGGCTATCATTTTTTATTCTTGTAGGTGCTTTTACAAGCTGTGTTAAGCCATGTAACAAAACAATGTCTATAAAGGGTTCAGCAGAACTACTAAGTGCTTCAGGAAAGTCACCGTTCCATTCTACTGATGGAATGCTAAAGATCACCAGAAAGCACAAGGTTAGAATTTTGATTCTTACACATGAATTCGTTAAATGGTTCGAAAAATGTGTGGTCACTGTTAGGGGAGCAGTAAAATAATGCAATTCTCCATATGGAATTCATCAAAGAGAATTTTCCCCAAAACGCTCTCTATGCCGGTAATCTCTGGTGAGGAAACCATCTTTCCGACAACTTGGGTGGCTGGGTAGTCAATAGTCTAATGGTTAGCGTGCATCTGGCTGCTATGCTAAGAAAACCGGGTTTGAAACCAACCATCAGACCAACTTGGGGGCACTGTTCAATGAACCTGCTTGATGAACCTGGGTCTCTGGGTATGTGCCACTCTTCAATAAGAGCAAAGGTCATTGAAAACATCTCTGGTGCTATATCAGCTGCCTCATACCTCTTCATCCAGTACGTTGCATATCTTACGCACGTGCGAACCAGGGGTGCGGTCTAGTAACGGCTCGGAAAGCAAACAGCAAGGCACGATTCTGACCGATCACGCACTGGCAAGCAAATGGTTTGCATTCCGAACCATTACAAGATCAAGGTACAGAGCTTCGTGTTTGACTAAAACCAAAAATGTGTGTCACAAGTGTCTCCTTTCGCCGTCTCTGCTTCGTCGAGGCGTGTGCTTGTGGCGTCACAGCCAATGAGAACTCCAATGAGAACTCCAATGTCAGAGAGCCAATGCGAGTTTAGGTCCGATTTCGCTGCTACAGACGACAGACATTTTTTGCTAAATTTGACGCTTTCGCATCAAAGATACTCAACATACAGTGATATTCTATTGGGGCAGCTGGTATAAAACCACTGCATCCCTAGTCATAGCATGTATACAGGGATCGATGCCCAGCACCTCCACCGAGCTATAAGGGTGGTTTATTGAGGAACGAACAGCTAGGGCTACACAGCAGCCTTGGCCCAAGAGCTCTCCGGGTACTTTGTCATCTTCTCTCAATAGTTCCGGCCTCTCTTCCCCACTACAC
Source organism: Dermacentor silvarum (assembly GCF_013339745.2). NCBI lineage: Eukaryota > Metazoa > Arthropoda > Arachnida > Ixodida > Ixodidae > Dermacentor > Dermacentor silvarum. Next base: position 420,078,494 of record NC_051154.1, read on the forward strand.
ATGTTTGCTAGCATCAAGTGCATGGAAAGAAACTGCCTTCCCACTCTGCATCCCTTCCCACTCTGCATCCACACCTAATATCCTGGAGCTATACAGTCACCAAGTGATTCTTTGCACAAGCTCGATTATTCCAACTGAGAGCTAATGTATTTAACGGCGACCAATATTTTGAACACCCAACGATAGTTTAATGAAATCTGCATACTCAATCTGCATGAATCATGTCATAAACATCGTTCCCGCAAACGCAGTTTCTGTCATTTCTCACCAACTTTTTTTACAACACCCATTTGGCCATTACAGTCGACTAAAATCGAAACTTTAGATTATAGGCTTGCGTTCTACAGCCTGTGTGGTGCTCTCATGTAGCAAATGAAGTAGGTGGAATTGAATGACAGTACCTGGAACGTTACTTACAATGGATGTAGATTAAAGGATAGGACACACACAACGTGGCTGTATGGCCTAGTGGTTACGACGCTCGCTTTGAGGATAGGACACACAAGGGAGTGCTAAAATGCATCAGTATAATTAAACAAACTGATCAGACCATATGACTTATTCACTCAGCTGAGTACAGCTTTTCTTCCCAACTGCCCCACAAAATGAGCACCACTTAAGTCATCTTCAGCTGGTCCACATAGTACGCAAACGGGAAGAACTCAAACATTTGTAGTGCACTACAGGAAAGTGAAAGTTGCATAACACAACTTTCACTTTCCTGCGGCCAAATTACAATGCCGTCCCCAAATACTAACGGGATTGCTAATCCTCAGATTCTAGGGCGACACACTAGCCACCGCACGACTATGGCTGTGTCATTGCCAATGAAGGCGCGCACATCCTGCTAAATTTAGCAGCTTCATTCGAAATTTGTTTTGCCGCAAGCTGGCGAAGCAGGTTTGGTGCAAAATGACGCCATTGGTGGAGCACATCCACCTGAGTGCTCTAGTAGCTTGTGCTGGCATGTGTTAATTCTACACTCCTCTACGTTGTCCCCATCACATATTGCATTGCATTAAATTAGTTCTGGATTGCGACTTACTTGTGTACCGTAGTGTGACAAGGGTTGTACAGTTGAAGCCACTTATAAGTAGTAGTAGCGAAAAGTAGTCGTGGTATCAGTAGTATGTTACATGTGAACTCACCCTTCAAAACGTGAAAGAACTGACGACACGATAACTGGCGTCAGCAGTTGACATTCGACACCACTTTGGTCCGAAAATAGAAATTTCGGTACCTTCTTTTCCGCATCAAACTTGCAGTTAGATGCGGAAACTCGTACGAGGTGCAACATTCTCATGAGACAAGAAAAAGGGCTTTTGAGGCGCAGACAGAAAGCGGTAGCTGTCAAGAGTGTCAAAACAAGAGCCCACCTGGGGAGTGTTGCAGATGAGCGAAGGCAACAGGTCACCAGGCTTGTAGGCCCTTTTAAGGCACTGAGTGATGTCGAAAAAGAACAGGTACTGCTTGTCCCTGAACAAGAGGAAAACAAAACCATGACACTAACATTGAGCGAGAAACCATCATTTCTTCCAGCTTCTGCTTACAAAGTAGGTCTAACACCTTTTTCTGCGGAATGCTTACCATAGAAAGTTATCCATACCCACAGTGGTGGGTATGCATTATTTTGAAATATGCACTAAAAATCATTAGACAATAATTTAAATCGACAAACTTACCTGATGTACTATACTAACACCAGCAATATTGATAACCAAACAAATGAAAACTACCCTCAGCAAGAAAGTGAACTATACACAAGTGCACAAGACAAACCTTTTTCATTTATGTGAATACAGTCTTAAGAAATGGCTATACTCTTGACAAGCTTCTACAAAAAATGTTAAGTTAAAATATATTTTTTGTCCTCATCTTGGTGAGTCAGCTAGAGGAGAAGGAAGTAGACAAGTAGAAGTATTAACACAGGGCAGCACTCACAAGTGTTTTTATAAGGAACATGCTCATGCATATGTATGCATGACTCACATGACTTGATAACATGCAAAAAATTATGCAAAAAACCACAGCCAAGTAGTGAAAGCACAGCAATGGTGACGGCATGACTAAATGTTCCAGTCATCAAGCAAGGCACAGTCCTTCTGAAAGGATCAGCAATGATTGCTCATGTTCTTCTGCCCATTCTTAGGCCTTTAAAAGCTCTCATGTCCCCTGATCTACAAATTCAAGATCTTCTTCCTTCTTCCTGGGGTTTTACGTGCCAAAACCAGTTCTGATTATGAGGCACGCCGTAGTGGAGGGCTCCGGATTAATTTTGACCACCTGGGGTTCTTTAACATGTACTACAACGCAAGCACATGGGCATTTTTGCATTTCGCCTCCATTGAAATGCAGCAGCCGTAGCCGGGGTTCGATTCCGTGATCTCGTGCTCAGCAGCCCTTAGCTAACTGAGCAACCGCGGCGGGCAAATTCAAGAAGATCACTGTACATTTAAGAATGTTACAAATTCCGCAAGTTCCTTTTTTCCATTTCTAAAGTTTAACTCCAACAATTTTTTGAAAAACTGCCGGAAAGTTTGTACTGATCACTAAGCTTTACCTTCAGTGGATCCACAACGTCCTGTAAGCAAGGTTGAATACTAAGCACCAAGTAGAGGGTGAAATCAACAAACTTTCATATTCTAGTTCTTAACAGTTACACTGGAATCATTATTAATAATTTAAACCGTATAATTCCAATCGACAGATAACTCAAGGGTCGCCACAGCTGCATGCATTAAACTCAAACATGTAGAACCACAAGAAGGTTAATTCAAATGAAATTTCCCATTCTCATCTACTTTTTATCATGGGGAGTTGATGCCCAAATTTGCAATTCTGTGTCAGATAACTTGATTTGGGCGACTTGGTTATCTTGAAGGCATTCGAAGCAGCGCGACGGTATGAGAACAAAAAGTGCATACATAACAGGACTAGTCAACGCTAGTACTGTTGTTGTGGATGTGCTTTTCTGTTCTCGTTCTGTCATGCTCCTTTGATATGCCTTCTGTGTCAGGCTGTCTCAAGCCCACAGAGGCAAGCTTTAGTGTCGGTTTCTGATTCAATGCACTTTCGTTTCGCAGCCAATTGTGTCACACAGTATGTGAAACAAAAACAATAATTCGTATTTTGCAGAGGGCCTGTCGATAGCATCAACCTCTAACAGTAAGGCAAGCCTTTGCAACCTTACAAAAGCAGATCTCAGTATGCCACAAACTGTTCCAACTCACTGAAATAGTCTTGCCATGGCTCGCATTCACTAGCCTACAATGTTGGTATCTTCAGTGATGCAACTTTGTTAAGCTACTTGTCAGACAAAAGCTCCAAGATTGAATGGCCTCAACAGTCAGTCAATGGATCAGCATGGGGAGCACTCACTCAAAGGGCGGCTGGCCACAGATGTTGCCCTGGCTGTCAGTAGGGTAGATGAGGCGCTCAGGATTGCCATTGCGGTATGCTGAAACATACGGTCACGGATGGCAGCATTAACAGCAGTGTTTTACTTCTCAGAGCAGATTTCAGAGCAGAAAAAATGCCACTTTGGAGCAGTCATAAGGGTTTTCGGAGAAGCTATTGGTGTTTTCGGAGCAGATGGCATAATATGCCATACGACTCTTGGAGTTAAAATCATCACCGAAGCGTCTCATAATTACCAATATTTATTATGAAACATAATGCACAAACAATTATCAAAGCAAATTGCAAGAAACAAGCAATTAAGAAGATGGATGGTTATCCAACGCATAGTAAAATGAGCTATATATTTAAAATACCAGTACTTGTGGCAGAAATGAGATCAAACCGGTAAAGCAAAACACATTATAAAAGTAACATAGCATTGCCATTGCAGTTCATAATTGGTATGAGATCCAAGTAATCTTAGTTACCTTCACATTTCACCAAAGTAGTCTGCATGTCAAGTTCAAAAGTACAGCTAAATGAGCTATACATTTAAAATGTCAGCTCTTGTGGCAGAAATGAGATCAAAACTGATAAATCTGAGCATCACAATGTAAAAGTAATCAGTCACATATCACAGTTGCCACAGCAGTTGGTAATCAGTATGAGATGGAATTACCCAGCACCGTTTCAGAGCAGGTTCAGAGCAGTTACTAACAAAAATAACACTTTGGAGCAGCGTGTAGCAGCATTTCGCTTTCGGAGCAGTTTGAAGCAATTAGAGCAGCGCTTCCATCACTGCAACAGGTTTCAACATGAAGTGAAAACCGAAGAAATTACCTGCATATTGTCACGAAGTAGTGACGCTGAAGAAAACAGTCGTAAAACTGTACAACGAAACTGGTTGTTTATTGGGCGAACCTGTGCCCACAAAAGCAAGGTACACTCAAAGCACAACAATAACGGCGAACACAGTCGGCGATCGTCGAAAATCTCATCAGCGGGGAAACGCGTCGGCTTTTATACCTGAGTCATCGAAGGTTCTAGATTAATCCCTGATGCCCGCGTGTCTTCCAGAAAGTTCTAGAGAATTCGCGTCAGTCATGCAATCAGATAACATAAGCGTCGGTGACAACAGGCAATGGAAAGAAGCATCGATAACGTTCTAGAAACTTCCGATACAGGCGCGTCCTGCGCCGAGCGATAACGTTTAACATTTGTTAGCCGGTGGAAAGCGGCCACCGGTGAAAGATAAACATCTATACGTGTCAATACCCTCCCCTTAAAAAGCATCGTCCCGATGCTACAAACAAATGTGAAAGCGAAAACAAAACCACACGTAATAAAGAAAAAAAAAATAAAGTAACAAAGTACCTAAGTTCGTCAGCGGGCGTAGAAAGGCTTAAGACGCACCACATGGACGACTTCGGGTCGTGCGCGGCGCCGCTGTGATTGCGAAATGCCGTCTGGCACGACCTCATAGTCCAGTGCGCCAATACGTCGGATGATCTTATATGGTCCGAAATAGCGACGTAAGAGTTTTTCGCTAAGTCCTCGTCGGCGTATCGGAGTCCAGACCCAAACACGGTCTCCGGGCTGGTACTCGACGTAGCGTCGTCGAAGATTGTAGTGTCGGCTGTCGGTCCTCTGCTGGTTCTTGATGCGCAGGCGGGCGAGCTGTCGACCTTCTTCGGCACGCTGCAAATAGGTGGCAACGTCTAGATTTTCCTCATCGGTGACGTCCGGTAGCATGGCGTCAAGCGTCGTTGCCGGGTTCCTTCCGTAGACCAGGTTGAACGGCGCCATGTGCGTCGTTTCTTGCACGGCCGTGTTGTATGCGAATGTCACGTACGGAAGGATGGCATCCCACGTCTTGTGTTCGACGTCGACGTACATTGCCAGCATGTCGGCGATGGTCTTATTTAGGCGCTCGGTGAGGCCATTCGTCTGCGGGTGGTAGGCGGTGGTCCGGCGATGGCTTGTCTGGCTGTATCGCAGGATGGCTTGAGTTAGTTCTGCCGTAAAGGCCGTGCCTCTGTCGGTGATGAGGACTTTTGGAGCACCGTGGCGCAGGAGAATGTTCTCAACTAAGAATCGGGCTACTTCGGCGGCACTCCCTTTGGGCAAGGCTTTTGTTTCGGCGTAACGGGTGAGGTAGTCCGTAGCTACGACGATCCATTTATTCCCGGACGTCGACGTCGGAAAAGGCCCCAGTAAGTCCATCCCGATCTGCTGGAACGGTCGGCGAGGTGGCTCGATCGGCTGTAGAAGTCCGGCTGGCCTTGTCGGCGGTGTTTTGCGTCGCTGACAGTCTCGACATGTCCTTACGTAATGGGCGACGTCGGCAGAGAGGCGAGGCCAGTAGTATTTTTCTTGTATCCTCGCGAGCGTGCGGGAAAAACCGAGATGTCCAGCCGTTGGGTCGTCATGGAGAGCTTGCAGAACCTCTGGACGCAACGCTGAGGGCACCACGAGGAGGTAGTTGGCTCGGAGAGGCGAAAAGTTCTTCTTTAGGAGAATATCGTTTTGCAAGAAAAACGACGCCAATCCTCGCCTGAACACCTTCGGCACAGTGACGGTCTTGCCTTCTAGGTAGTCTACAAGGCTCCTTAGTTCCGGGTCGGCTCGCTGTTGTTCGGCGAATTCGTCGGCACTGATGGGTCCCAAGAAAGTGTCGTCATCCTGGTCGTCCTGTGGCGGCGGTTCGACGGGGGCGCGAGACAAGCAGTCGGCGTCAGAATGCTTTCGGCCGGACTTGTAGACGACGGTGATGTCGAATGCTTGAAGTCTCAGACTCCATCGTGCGAGGCGACCTGAAGGATCCTTCAAGTTAGCTAGCCAACACAAGGCGTGGTGGTCGCTTACAACTTTGAAGGGCCTGCCATAGAGGTAGGGGCGAAACTTTGATGTAGCCCAGATGATGGCGAGGCACTCCTTTTCTGTTGTGGAATAATTTGATTCCGCCTTCGATAGCGACCGGCTAGCGTAACTTACAACCCTTTCTATTCCGTCAGTCCTCTGCACAAGCACGGCGCCGAGTCCTACGCTGCTTGCGTCGGTGTGGACTTCGGTATCGGCGTTTTCGTCGAAATGCGCAAGAATGGGCGGCGATTGCAGGCGTCGCTTCAGTTCTTCAAATGCTTCGATTTGCGGCGTCTCCCACTTGAACTCGACGTCGGCCTTCGTGAGGTATGTCAGTGGCTCGGCGATCCGTGAAAAGTCCTTGACGAAGCGCCTGTAATAGGCGCACAGGCCAAGAAATCTACGCACTGCCTTCTTGTCGGCGGGCTGAGGAAAGTCAGTGATGGCCGCCGTTTTCTGTGGGTCAGGGCACACTCCAGACTTGTTGATGACATGGCTTAAAAACAAGAGCTCCTCGTATGCGAAGCGGCACTTTTCTGGCTTCAACGTGAGTCCGGAGGTCTTGATAGCTTGAAGAACTGTTTCAAGGCGCCGGAGGTGTTCCTCGAAGCTTGAGGCAAACACGACGACGTCATCCAAATAGACGAGGCAAGTCTGCCACTTCAAGCCTGCCAGTACTGTATCCATGACCCGTTGGAAAGTCGCAGGTGCCGAACAAAGACCAAACGGCATGACCTTGCACTCGAACAGTCCGTCTGGTGTTATAAAGGCAGTCTTCTCCCGGTCTCTCTCATCGACTTCGATTTGCCAGTAGCCGGTTTTGAGGTCCATCGACGAAAAATACTTTGCGTTGTAGAGTCGATCCAAGGCGTCGTCAATCCGTGGGAGAGGGTATACGTCCTTCTTCGTGATCTTGTTGAGGCGACGATAATCGACACAGAAACGTAGGGTTCCATCCTTCTTCTTCACTAACACCACGGGGGACGCCCACGGACTCTTGGACGGCTGGACGATGTCGTCGCGTAGCATTTCGTCGACTTGTTGCCTTATGGCCTCGCGTTCGCGCGCCGAAACTCGGTACGGGCTCTGACGGCATGGGCGGACATATTCGTCGGTTATGATGCGGTGCTTGGCGACCGGGGTTTGTCGAACTTTTGACGACGACGAGAAGCAGTCCTTGTATTGCAGGAGCAGAGCTTTTAGCTGTTCTTTCTTATGCCAAGGAAGGTTCTGATTGACGTCGAAAGTTGGTTCAAGTACTACAGTCTTCGTTGCAGGTGCACTAGAATCCGTGAAGGCAAAAGCACTGCCGGCTTGTACTATTTCGTCGATGTAGGCGACCGTTGTGCCTTTGTTAATGTGCTTGTATTCGTCGCTGAAGTTCGTGAGCATCACTCTTGCTTTCCCTTCACGTAGCTTAGCTATGCCTCTAGCGACGCAAATTTCACGATCGAGCAGTAAGTGATGATCGCCCTCGATGACGCCCTCCATATCTGCAGGCACTTCGGCACCGACGAAAATCATTACACTGGAGCGAGGCGGAACGGTGACTTGTTCTTCTAGCACATTCAAGGCATGGTAACTGATGTCTGTATCCGGTGGTATCGCGTTGTCCGTTGAAAGCGTTATTGACTTGGACCTTAAATCGATGACTGCACCATGTTGGTTTAGAAAGTCCATGCCTAGGATGACGTCCCTGGAGCAGTGCTGCATGATTACGAAGCTCGCCGGGTAAGTGTGATTGTTAACCGTGACTCGCGCTGTGCAGATTCCAGCCGGCGTTATTAGGTGGCCTCCCGCTGTCCGGATATCAGGTCCTTGCCAGGCCGTCCTCACCTTCTTCAACTTGGCGGCGAACGGGCCACTGAAGACGGAATAGTCAGCTCCAGTGTCGACGAGAGCGGTGACGCTATGACCATCGATTACCAAGTCTAAGTCGGTAGACCGTCGTCTGGCGTTGCGGTTAAGTCGTGGCGTCGGATCACGGCTACGTCGGCTTGCTTCGCTGCTGCTACGTCGCGTCGGTAGGTCTTCTTTCGGCGGCGAAGTGTTGTCGTCAAGGCTCTTGCTAGGCGGTGTGCTGGTACCTCGTTGTGATGATGCGTGAGTTGTCGTCGTCGGTGGCGGCGGAGGATCTTCGGTATTGAGTCGTACAGCAACCGCACCTCCATCGGTTGCTGCCTTTAGTTTCCCGGATAGGGGCTCACGGACCGGCCCTGCGCTGGGCCAGTGTATGGTCGGCGCTGCGGCGACAGGTAACGTCCTGGTGACGGCGAGCGTGAGGGTCGTCGTGGTTGGAACTGAGCTCCGGCGAGGTAGTCAGCGATGTCGCGTGGTCGCTCGCCAAGCTGTGGACGTGGCGCGTTGACGGCGAACCCTCGTAGGCCCATCTCGCGGTATGGGCATCGGCGGTAGACATGGCCGACTTCCCCGCAGTGATAGCAGAGCGGGCGGTGGTCGGGGGCGCGCCAAATGTCCGTCTTCCGCTGGTAGCTGCGCTGGGCGACGGGCGGGCGTGCTGGCGGCGGCGGCGGTGGACGACGGAACTGCGGCGTTACGGGGCCCTGGCGCGAGCGCGGAGGGGGGCCGTGACGACGGGCGACGGCGGCGTAGGTCATCGCTTGCGGCTGTAGTTGAGGCGATGCCGGAGCTTCTGGCACTTCCAGAGATCGCTGAACCTCTTCTTTAACTATGTCGGCGATTGAAGTCACCTGAGGCTGCGACCTTGGGAATAATTTCTGTAGTTCTTCCCGTACAACAGCTCTGATCGTCTCGTGCAGGTCGTCGGCGCCTAGAGCTTGAGCTTCGGCGTAGTTTGTCAGCGCACGGCGGTTGTATTGTCTGGCTCGCATTTCAAGCGTCTTCTCGATGGTTGTCGCCTCCGAAACAAATTCTGCCACAGTCTTGGGCGGGTTGCGCATCAATCCAGTGAATAGATGCTCTTTGACGCCCCGCATCAAGAACCTAACTTTCTTTTCTTCAGACATGTCGGGGTCGGCGTGGCGGAAGAGGCGAGTCATCTCCTCCGTGAAGATCGCGATGCTCTCGTTCGGCAATTGAACTCTGGTTTCCAGGAGAACTTCAGCCCTTTCTTTTCGTACGACACTCGTGAAGGTCCTCACGAAGTTCTCGCGAAATAGGTCCCAAGTCACCAGGGTGGTCTCCCTGTTCTCAAACCATGTCCGAGCAGCGTCATCCAACGAAAAATAGACATGGCGCAGCTTGTCATCGTCGTTCCATTTGTTGAATGTCGCGGTCCTCTCGTACGTCTCCAGCCATGTTTCAGGGTCTTCAGCTGATGATCCACGGAAGGTCGGTGGCTCCCGAGGTTGCTGCAGCACGATGGGGGACGCTGGGGCTGCCATTGAGGTCGTTGACTTGGCCTTGATCGCTGTGGTCTTCTCGGGAAGAAGTCCGTATTCTGGCAAAAGACCTTGCTGCCTACGGCTAGCTCGCTGGTCCTTGGCGATGTTGGTCTCGTCCTCCGGTTTCGGGCTTGGGTCGCGGCTTTGCGGGGGTGTCCGCTGCATGGACACAAAAGCACCTCCACCAGATGTCACGAAGTAGTGACGCTGAAGAAAACAGTCGTAAAACTGTACAACGAAACTGGTTGTTTATTGGGCGAACCTGTGCCCACAAAACCAAGGTACACTCAAAGCACAACGATAACGGCGAACACAGTCGGCGATCGTCGAAAATCTCATCAGCGGCGAAACGCGTCGGCTTTTATACCTGAGTCATCGAAGGTTCTAGATTAATCCCTGATGCCCGCGTGTCTTCCAGAAAGTTCTAGAGAATTCGCGTCAGTCATGCAATCAGATAACATAAGCGTCGGTGACAACAGGCAATGGAAAGAAGCATCGATAACGTTCTAGAAACTTCCGATACAGGCGCGTCCTGCGCCGAGCGATAACGTTTAACATTTGTTAGCCGGTGGAAAGCGGCCACCGGTGAAAGATAAACATCTATACGTGTCAATATCAGGGTTCGTACACAATATTTGGCTGGAAATTCAAGGACATTTCAAGGTTTTCAAGGATGCAAAAAGGCAGAATTCAAGGAGTGTTAGCGTAATTTTATTTCCTCACATGACTTCGGAAAGGAGCCCTATTTTCGCATTAATTTCTCTTTCAGGAGCTGTTATCTCCGCTTCTTTTTCTTTGGCTGTTCGACGGAAACTTCGTCGCCTTTTGCCTTTCTGGTGGCTCTTCAAGGCAGATTCCCCCATCGTTGCAATGTCGACCGTCTTCTGACATAATGCGCACATTGCTCGATAAGGATCGCTTGGTTCCGGTCTCACCCAGTGACGATAGTCCGTATGTTGCAGCCACGCAGGCTGAAACTTGCACTTCCCGCCTGGCATCTTGTCAAAGTAAACACACAACGCAAACGCGAACTTCACTGAAATGGCGCGCACGAGGCCGACAAACGGCCCGACTATAGTACCTAAAAGACACATACTAGTGTGCCGAGAGCGGGTGTCGCGGTAGCACCGAGTGTGATGCCTGCCGCCGCCGGCCGCTTGGTGTGCTGCACTTCGAGACTGTGCCGGACCATGCTGAGACATGGGCGGACTTCAGGCAAGACACGACGCGAGTCTCCCCATTTGCCCGGCGATCTGCCTCTTATGTTCTTGTCCCAATCCGCAATACGTTCGGGGTCTGCGGACGCGCTGGGTAATGAGATGAGCCGTTTCTTTCCGCGTCTCTGGGAAATCGCGGTTTCGCGACCTGTTCAAAGTTTCTTTAGACAGACGAGTGCACACATAGATGCAAAAAACCCACTCACAATAAGAAAAGACTGCAACGAAAGCGGCAGCAAGGCGATAAATGAACTAAGCATTGCAATCGACGCGTAGCAATCAATGCCTCGCAAACGAACGCGAGTCGAACACCGCAGGATTTAGCATGGTGCCGACAGGCATCGCCGTCTGGTGGCCCGCGGCGGCAGGCATCACAGCCCGCGCCACCGTCCCGCGTTGGAGACTCTCGGTGGACGGCACACTAGAGTATATTCTAGGCACTATACGCAAGCCGAGCGAGCGATATGTCTCGCATTGGATTGGATTTCCAATGCATATTAGTTGCCAGACGACGTAGGGGCTGCGAGATTTAAAACCGAAACTTCCTGATGTTGCCCTTTAGTCAACACAGCTTGTTTTCATGGGCATTCGTAAGCGAAAGGGGCTTAAATATCAGCATGACTTGCGGAGGTACATCGTTAATTTCCTCTAGCGGAACAAATCCCACGGGATTTTCAAGGATTACAAGGAGCCCACGGGTATTCAAGTAGTTTCAAGGGCCCTTGAACTTATACTGTCAATATAAAGGATATTCAAGGATTTCAAGGGGCTGTGCGAACCCTGCAATATGCTTCTTGGTGAAACCACCTCCTGCACAATTGTCACATGGTGCATGCCAAGCTCTATTTCTGGGACACACGCACAAACAACCACAACAGCTTTGGAAAAGGCTTTGTAGTAGGCAAAAAGAGAAGCCAACAGTCGTGCAGCTAGTTCTTGAGGTGTTCATCTTTAAGGAAGGCCAGCTGCTTCAAGGCAGAAGAGCCAATTTTCTTGAAGACAGGGCTGTGCCGATAGCAATGTCCTTATTAAGGCAAAAGCCATATGTCTCATCGTTCAGTTGACCTTTAAAGTCCTTGAGCAAAAATGCGTCAACAACACAAAAGGTACAAAAACTATCATCATCAAATGCCTATATGCAAAAGCTCACAAAACTTTTGATGGTGTGCGGCTCATCATCACACCCCCATAAGCAAGCAAGACGGATGATAAAGATGGATGACAAAGCGAATTAAGATGGCTGCCTAAGCGAATTAAGTGGATGACTAAGCGAATTAAGAGGATGACTAAGTGAAGTAGACCAAGCAAATTAAGGGGGATGTGTACGTCATGTGTTTATCTTTAATGCAATGACACTTGGGCTTTCACCTTCAAGTCGTCTTAGGGATAACATTAGAAACCCTGTGAATGTTTTTAGGCAATTAAACAGCAGTGGCAGACATTATTTATGACAACCAACCATTACCTACTAGTTACTTAGTACACCCTCATTATGCGAGGAATTCCAAATACAGTATACCCCACGTTATAAGGGCAACAGAATAATAGGCAAATTCCTGCAATTCCCATGGTGCATAAAAAGGGGGGAAAAAAGCAATACAGCAATCCACAAACCCAGAGAAATTTGGGCAGCCAAAATGTGATCTTGGCTCTATTTGTAGGCTACAGATGCACCACTACGTTTACAGCAAATTTCTGCTAAACTTGGCACTTTTCACTGCAACCTAGTGTTTCCTTTTTGAGAAAATCTATAGCAACAGACCTTTACAACCAACTTCCCCACTAATGTGCAACTTATATTTCTATATTCTTGACATCTGCTGATTGGCTAATGAAGACTTGTACAAGTGCTTAAAGCAATTTTGTTGGCTGTACCAAGCATTCAGAGTGACTCCCCTTGTAGTAAAATTCCTGATACAGTAAACATTTTCCCTAGTCCTGACTGGTTTACAGTAACAGGGTCGCAATACTCAATGATGCATGTTCCAAGTTCAAGACTCAACTAAGTCAGTGTTAAAGTATCTCAACTTAGCAGGAATCCTCATGCCACCACCAGATTTCAATTCAGAAATCTGTGACTGAGTCCTACCAGAGTCCTTCCATCTTTTTCTGGTCACGAAACTCCGCCGTCACACTATGGGACAGATTCATATGCTGCCTAAGCTGCCGTGACATGGCGCCACTGTGCCACAGAGGGCATCGTTCGCGTACCGAAACGCTTGCGCGGTGCCAAGCGAGCTGAGTGATCGGGTGCATTCTGTGCATGTGCTGCACTATTTTTCTATTGCTGGACGAAGTGGCTGGGTGGGACAACAATGCCGAACAAGTGTTGCGTGCCGGGGTGCCGTTCCGGATAGAAGCGCCTCTTTGTGCTGTCTGTATTCCTTCTTCTTTCTGGGGTTTTACGTGCCAAAACCAGTTCTGATTATGAGGCACGCCGTAGTGGAGGGCTCCGGATTAATTTTGACCACCTGGGGTTCTTTAACGTGCACTACAACGCAAGCACACGGGCGTTTTTGCATTTCGCCTCCATCGAAATGCGGCCGCCGCGGCCGGGATTCGATCCCGCGATCTCGAGCTCAGCAGCGCAACGCCTTAGCTGACTGAGCTACCCCGGCGGGTGCTGTCTGTATTCCACTTATTTTACATGATAAATGATCGTACTTGTATGTTGTTTTTGCACCAACACGTTTTAGTTCTTTTCTTAATCGAATTATAAAGCTGTTTCTTTTTTTTGAACCATGATAAGAATATCAGGACAGATGATTACAATATTTTAACATCTTGTAAATAGTTGCGCATTAAGAACCAAAATACCTAGTCTCGTCATTTCTGCGTCAAAACCACGAGCAGCGTGAATAAGTGCTGGGCTTACTGACGTGTCTAAACGACTGCTTGCTAAGGCTATTGCCTAATTACAATACAGTTTCAACTGTGCAGGACCTAACATTTCACGTTCACCTTAATATGTTGCTAAAAGCCGCACCTAAGACATTTAGTAGTGAAGTTTGTCCTGCATTTATCCTACCTAAATCTCATTGAGAAATGGCATCGCTGTGCAGAGAAATCGGAAGCGCACGGAGCAGCTCAATTTCCTTTTCTTTGTCATTAAGTATTCTACGGAAGCAGCCCTTAGCAATAACAATTTCATTCTTTTGATCTCCTGATAAGATACTGCCCTTAGTTTAAGAGAAAGTGAACAGCTGTGCTCGGCAAACTATCTGGCGCTATGCGCAACCGAGATTAGGCGCTTACTTGCAGGGGTGCAACAGCCCCTATGTTTGCGTCTGGTGATAAGTTGGACCACTGGCACTTTGTTGAGAATGCGCGATGTTTAATTTCAGGCAAATATTAAAAAGCGGAGCCTACCGAAGTGTTGAGGCGAACGGCAATGAAGAAGAAATCTGGACTGAGACTGCTCGGCAGTGCACAGCGGACGCATTTCAACGGGGGCGAAATGCAAAACACTCGTTTATTTAAATTTAGGTGCATTTTAAAGGATCCCAGGTAGTCAAATTTAATCCCGAGTCCCCCACTATGGCGTGCCTCATAATCGTATCGCGGTTCTGGCTCTTAAAATCCCCGTATTTTTTTTTTGGACTGAGACCGCCGCAAAGTCCAAGTTATGAGCGGTATTTTTTTTTTTTTCTTCCCGGGCGCTTATTTCATGGCAGAAGACGCGCTGAGGCAGTTATTTAAGCATGTGGAATGTTAAACATCGTTACATGAAAGTTTTAAAAAATTATGGGGTTTTACTTGCCAAAATAACGATCCGATTAGGAGGCACGCCGTAGTGGGGGACTCCGGAAATTTAGACCACCTGGGGTTCTTTAATGTGCACCTAAATCGAAGTACACGGGTGTTTTTGCATTTCGCCCCCATCGAAATGCGGCCGCCGTGTTACATGAAAGTAAAGCGACAGTTGCGGAAGTTGAGAAACCTAGAATACTGAGGCTGCCCCACACACAACCACAGTGGTAGCGGTGTTCGCATGCCCTCTCATGCACGGTTGCGTCTCTAGTGGCTGGCACTGGCTCTATATGAAACTGAGGCGGCAGTTTCGTGACCAGAAGCCTCGAGCCACGGAGGACGTCCAGCTGGCGCGCGTATACTCCGATTCAAGAAGCGATGTCACCATCAAGTGCAACAGCTCGAGGACGAGGAAAAAAAACATGGAAGGACTCTGGTCCTACTAAGTAGTTTTGTCCTGCCCTGGGTAAGGAAAGCTTTGGGGAAAAATATACATGCAATAGCATTCCACAAGTTTGGGGAAGAAGGTGTTGCAGATAGCGCTACTGTCAGGGTTCCTAGGTTCTCTACTTAAGTGGACATGCAAAGAGTGGCTTCAATTCCATATGTGCAACGTGCACCCACAAGCAATGAAATAAAGTGCTAATTAGTAAATTCTAGGCCAGTTAGTTATTGAGTATTGCACATCTTCTTATGTTTGCTACTTGGTAATGGTGTACTGAAGACAAGACATTATCTCCGGAGCACCGTGATGAACAAATTTTGCTCCTTGAAGCAGCTGGTACTATAGACAGTACCAATATACAGTGCCTTCAAAAATAAACTTCAAATAACCTTCAATTGAGGACATTACGTAAGCTTCGCAAATGTGCCTTCAACAGATGGTTTATACTTCTTTGTGGTTACACTGTGCATAACAAATTACAGCCAGGATGAGTTCAATGAAAAGTTTTTCAATTTTGCATTTAAGGTCTTAAACACATGGAAGCTTGGGTGAGTTTGTAAGACATGTTGAAATAACTGTACAGCGGCGAATGAGGATGGATGAAAAGAACAGACAGGACCAGCACCGACTTCATACTGAAATTCATTATAAAATAGCGAAAAGAGAAAAACCACCATAAGTTTAGCGGAGATGTGCTCATTTAGGGTCTACAATCACATTGAAAACTCGACAATTATATCCTCAGGCAAGTTCACTTTGTTTTTCTCAAGATCTCATATTACAATATTAATCCCTAATTTTCATACGCAGGAATTTCAACACATAGCCTAGACATCATTTTTTTGAAACAACAAAACTGTTTTCAGCACCACCACTATAACAGTATCTGTGATGCCTCACCCTTGAGATGCCTTAAAAAGACGAGCCTTGCAGAAATGCAAATGCAAAATTTAAAAAGTCTGCTAATGAACTGAACTAAATTACATAATTATCCCTATAAATTTCTGTGCACAGTTCTGCAAAAGAGCCCTTTTGAAGGCACAATGCTGCTTTTTTTTTTTTTCGAAATTTACTCCAAGGTGCAGTTTCTATGGTGCTTGTAACAAACTATTTTAAAATACTGCACAAGAGCTTGATACTGAAGCATTAGGCTAAGGATCCAGCTACAGGCATACAAATTAAATCCGTTGACACCAACAACATAGCAACACACCAACAACGCCTCTATCGAGCGGGTGTCCGTTCCCTCTACACAGCATATAAGCAGGTTGCATCTTTGCATGATATATTAAACAATGAGCGCAGAAATAGTTAACAACACCATAAAGTATACACAACTTTAGAAGCTTTAGGAGGCAAAGAAGTGCAATTTAGCCATGGAATACATAATAGGTCAAGCAATGAGGCAGTAATACATAATAAACATGAAATAAACGATTTACATAAGTGACATGAAAAAACAGACAATCCAGCATCTGCACACCCCTGAAATTCAACCGAAATGCAGATTCTTGCAGGTCACTCACCAAAGAATGCCACAATGGCCCATCCAATAAGGAAGAAGACAAACAGGAAGAGGCAGATGATGTCTGTGCAGCTCCTGAAAAGCCAGGCCAACATTCTGTGCTAACATTCTCGACAGAATTAGGTCATTTAATGTACCAAACATTTTTTGACCACCACTGTCAAATCGTTAAAAACCCTTCATGGCTGTTTAATTTGACATGGACATTTCTTGGGAATTTTGAGGTGGTGGATATAGAAAGCAGGTAAAAAAATATTTCTTACTTTCATCCAAACAGTACATGGGAATAATGTAGAAATGACCGGTTGTCTCGGCACCGATTTTGACAAGCTTTTCAAAAGAAGTATGACTGTAGTCGGGCAGCTGTTAAGGCACGTATCAGAAAGCTGGGCAAGTTAAGGACTAATCATCCTACCACGTGTGGGTGAAGAGGACACAAGGAACGGGAACAAGGAATGCATTCAAACATATTCGTCCTTAAAAGAACATATATGTTCACGAGAGTGGCTTGTTGGGCTAGTTGGTACATGGTTATACTTGGAGAATGCCAGCAAACTTGGAAGTAGAAAAAATCGAGAAGAAGACATAGACGAAGTGACAGGAAGGTGGCTGGAACATCCCTTTTTCATTTTATAAGCTTATTTATTTCATTTTAAACGTCTTTAAAGGGACACTAAAGGCAAATACTAAGTCGACGTAGACTGTTTAAATACCATTCCAGAAACCTCGTAACGCTTGTCTTGTGCAAAGAAAAGACTTAGTTTACGAGAAAATTGCATCTGAAGGGTCCGAATACGTTTATGGCAATTCAAATCTCCCGCCACGCCAACCAGGGAGTGGAGACGTTGCATACGCCATCATCGCCCCTTGCTTCCACCGGTGAGTAAAACGGCACCCGACAGACGGCGGTACGATGCGCCGCTGCAGCTGCTTTTGGTCAAGCGGGCTGGACCGTTCAGGCATCCCGCGTCATCGCTTCTTCATTCTGTGATCACATGGAAGTGGAATTCTCTGCTGCATGCAGTTTGTGCGAGGTTCGCGAGCCAGCAAAACCAGCGCAGCACTACGCGATAACGGAGCTACTGAAACTCGAAAGCGCCGGCGGCGCAGAGTCAGCGAAAACGAAACCTTTCGACCGCCCGCGTCGTCGTCAACGGTGTAATGTCAATGAGTTCTTTTTTCTAAAAATGAAATAGAATTGGTGAAGTAGCATTTTATTTCGTCTTTTAGTACAATACAATGACGTTTTTGTAACGAGTGGTTGAGTATTAGCGGCAGAATTTAAATGAGGAGTGCCTTTGTCATCGGCCAAGTACCTGAATGTCCCGGGGGAGTCTCTAATCGTGCCCAGCATTAATCTCAATTTCTCGATTACTAAGGCTCTGTTTGCAATAATATTGACGCCTTAGAGATACAGGAGCGCTAATCCAGCACTTAAGCTTGACTTAGTATTTTCCTCTAGTGTCCCTTTAAAGAAGGATTTAAGACTACAGATTCGCTTTATCTGCTTCTTAATTTTGTGGACTGGGGTGCGATCGGAGACAGTTGTTTGGAACGGACATTCAGTTTCGCCTCAAGCGAATGGCCCAGGCCGCGCCGACATCGTCAGCCGCGAGGCGCAGCCACAATTTTGGCGACACCAAAATGACAACACGCTCCTGTCAATCATTTTGAAACCGAGCAAGTCATCTGCAACGAGAGGTGTTCAGTAAGGTCTTGATGAGGGCTAGTTGGTTCACGATTTAGAACTGAGGTTTGAACAGTGCGAATAAAACAAGGACACGAAGAAAAAAATACCACAAATAAGCGCTGACTGCCAACTGGAAGTTTATTTGAAAATTATCAGCCATTTTATACTTTTTCCAGCATAGGCATGCGTGCACAAGTCACATAGGTAAACATCCTCAAAACCAGGAACATCATAATCTATCATGCAAAAAAGCTCCGACAAGGCGAGAGAGGGAAAACTTACACATATGCCTCTATTATTTCTCTTTCCTACTTACTTTTTCCTTTCCCTATGAATTTTATCTTTTTCAAAATAGGAGTGCATGGACACTTTTTGCAATGTACCACTAAATGACTTCCAAAGCCATTCTTCACGTTATTGTTGTGCTGACGAGCTCTATCATTGAAACACTGTCCTGTTTGTCCGATATAATTTCTGCCACAGCTCAACGGTATCCAATAGATAACATTGCGCGTGCAGTCAGTGAAACTGGATTTATTATCGATGGTGCACAGGCGCTTATTGAGCGTTTTCCTACGATTGCATATCGATGAAAGGTTGCACGGGGCACTGAAAAGTAAATTAACATTATGTCTGTTGCAGACTTTCTTTAGATTGTGCGACAACTTATGCAAGTACGGCACCACGTGCACTGGTCTCATGTCTTTTCCAGTTGGCAGTCAGCACTTGTTTGTGGTATTTGTTCCTTCGTGTCCTTGTTTTATTCGCACTGTTCAAACCTCAGTTCTAAATCGAGAGGTGTTCCGTTCGAGCGATCACGCGCTCACTACGAGACTGGCTTCGCATGGCACATCTGATGGATTGGATCCAAACAGTGGCTGCGGCTACGGAATGGCACATAAGGATCCAATTCATAGTCTAATTCGAGACAATGGCGCTTGCAATGGGAGCTTCGGTTCTTAATTTACGTTGCTCGAGGAGGAAGAGCGTTTAGAGGTGCGAAATGCGTTTGAAGAGATGGGCGAAAGCAAATGCCGGCGTCACTTTTGTTTCTCGAAACGAACAGTGCGTTGAACAGCTCTCTCTGACAGGCCAAGACCAAGGGGCCCAGTCGACAATTGCGGTCGACGACATGTTGTCGTTGCCTCTTGAGAAGCGCGACGCGACACTGTTCCCATCATTTACATTTTTTTTTTCCCACTGTGCACGACACTACCTATAGTCGGGTACAACTTTAGAAGACAGGAGAGTCCAGTTGACTGAAGCGCAGCAGCCAATTCCTCCGCGACTAAAGGAATAGTCCCGCTCAAAAAATTGTGACTGCTTCTAAAACGCGTATTTGTCAGTATAAATAAGATTTGTGTATCTTGACGAGTGGTTTGGTAAACTATCATGATGGAAATGCTACAGCACATGCCGGATCGCGTGAGAAAAATAACTCCGCGCCTTCTACAACGTTGTGCGTCGTCTGCTACGGAGCTAGATCGACGGCACCAGGTGTGTAATTATAAAGCAGTCGCTGGCTTAATAGCATAAGATTCATATATACTTATTGTGTGTTTGCACAAGCTTATTTTGTTAATGTGTTAGGCTTAGTTTTTTATTAATGTTTTTGTCTTTTTTTTCCGCGGTTGCGAACCTGCAACCTCGTGAGTTCGCGCACGATCACGCGGCATTCCGTGCCA
This sequence comes from Dermacentor silvarum, assembly GCF_013339745.2. Lineage (NCBI taxonomy): Eukaryota > Metazoa > Arthropoda > Arachnida > Ixodida > Ixodidae > Dermacentor > Dermacentor silvarum. The sequence goes on from NC_051154.1 coordinate 420,098,432, forward strand.
GTTTTTCGTCATGGAGCCCAGCGAGGTGACATCGGAACGCGATCCTTTGTTGCCGAACGAGCCTTGTGTCACCTCGATGACCACACCACCAGGAGCCTCGGCAAGAGCAAGAGTGGCCACATCCTGAACAGCGATTCACGCAACATGATCTTCCACTGCTACACGTTTTGGCGTAACAAGCAGCCTGAACGCAGTGTGGAGGACACGAGCAAGTTTGTCGCCGACATGCTTGGTGTCAGCGAAAGGACTGTGTTCACGGTGAGGGAGGAAGTTAAAGCTTCGCATTTTTCGGGTGGCAAACTGACGACGCCCTCGCGAAAGCGCCCACGCAATGCGGAGAAGAGAAGACGCAGCGCGAAGTTTGACAGCTTCACGTTGTGCGCGCTGAGGTCATGTGTGCACGATTTCTTTCGCCGCAACGAGATACCGACAGTCGAGAAGATAACTACAGAGTTCTCGGAGCGTATGGAACTCCCATCACTAAGGCGGTGTACTGTGCGTCGCCTGCTTGCCGAGATCGGCTTCAAGCACGAAAAGAGAAGCCGCAACTCGCTGCTTATCGATCGGGATGACATCACCGATTGGCGGAATCGCTACCTCCGTGACGTGGAGCGCTACCGGGCGGAAGGCCAAAAGATCTTCTACCTGGATGAGACATGGATGACGGCGCAACGCACTCGGTCGATCGTGTGGACAGACACTGCGGTGCAGAAGCGCGGACGCCTGTTTGCTCGAGCAAATGGCCTGACGACGGGTCTAAAACAACCTTCTGGGAAAGGGCAGCGCCTGATCGTGACGCACATCGGCAGCGAGGATGGTTTCATCGACAGCTGCTTGGATGTATTCCGAGGCCAAAAGACAGGCGACTACCACGAGGAAATGGACGGCAATCGCTTTGAGGGTTGGTTCAATGACGTTCTGCAGAAGTTGCCAGCTGGTAGCGTCATTGTTTTAGACAATGCACCTTACCATAGCCGGCGAGATGAGAAATTGCCGACGACGGCCTGGAAGAAGGAAAAGATACAGGAGTGGCTCACAAGCAAGAATATCACCTACGGTGAAAGGATGATAAAGATGCAGCTGCGTGAGCTGATGGCATCTGTAAAGTCATGCTTTCTGAGCTACATCGTAGACAACACAGCTGTAAGGGCCGGTTGCATTGTAATCAGGCTCCCGCCGTACCACTGCGAATTTAATCCCATTGAGCTTGTGTGGGCCAAGGTCGAAAATGGCATCGCTGCGGACAACAGAGACTTCAAGCTGTCCACGGTCGACGTCATCTTGAGGGAGAAAATCAAGCAGGTAACAGCGGAAGACTTGGAGGAAGAGCATTCAGCATGTGATGGACTTGGAGCCAAAGTTCAGACTTGACACGTCTGGGAGTGAGCACATTCAACCCATAATCATCCAGCTGGGTGAAGATGACACTGAAGAAAGCGACTCTGACTACGAGCTGTCTGGCATTGAGCCACTCGACGAAGCATAGAGGCTTCTTATTAACGAAAGAACAGCCCTTATTAGGGCTACCAAAATTTTGCCGGTTTCGCAACAGCCAACTATCCATTCCGTGACCTCAATTAAATAAGCAGTTCCATTTATGGCATATTCATTATAATATAAACTCAATTATGATAAGCAACGTCCTGCACACATTGTGCTTGATTTAAGAAGTGGCATAGAAACACATTTAAATGCTGGCATATCTGAATTGAAACACTATTGTTAACCCTGATTATCGTTGGCGGGCTTAAAATGCTCATTCGGGCAGCCACCGTCGAATTTGATGCGCACCATAGTGAAATAGCAGTAGTCAGAGCACGCTTTATGGTTCTGTTAGCAGTCTGCACTGGAAATCACAGTCATGTCATAAGCGAGTGCTGGTGAAATAGCAGTAGACAACACGAAACTGACAGCCCCTGTCAGCAGCTTGCATGCCAAAGCACATTCATGTGCTTGCATTGTTTATTTTGTTATCTGGCTCACACAAGTAATGCAATTAAGAGAACAAATATAAGACATCATTAGCTTAGTGAGGCCCAAAATGCTCATTCAGGCAGCCACCGTCAAGTTTGACGCGCCCCATAGTGCAATAGCAGTAGTCGGAGCACGCTTTATGGCTCCGTTAGCAGTCTGCACTGAAAATTGAAGTGTTGTCATAGCCAATTTTCAATTTATTAATCTGACTCGAGCAAGTAATGCGAATGCAAGCACAATTATTAACGTGATTAACTTTGATAGCATTCTTTTGTCATATTTACGTACCGGAAAAATGCTCAGTAAAGTTGAACGTGTTTTAGTGAGTCACTTTGTTCATTACAAGCCGTAGGCAAAGTGACGGACAGATTCAGACAGTGATATTGGGGAAGTAATAAATGGTGAAAGTTGCAAAAGCTCTCACAGCACTGCTTTGCTGGACTCCATTCACTAGAAAACTGCATTTGCAATGATGAAAGCGTCAAGACAGGAAATGATACCCCACTGCACAATGTTATATATGTGTACCACCACATGAGACGGGCAGCAAAACAACCTGTTTATTAAGACTGCATGCAACAACATAGCAAGGTGCTGTTTCACAATATGGCACCTTTTCGTGTGCACTTCTGGCAAGCTACCGTCTGCACTGATGCATAAACACATTAACAGGGGTAAGAGACGAAGGAACTGTGCAAGCCACGTGATGCTTTTAACATTTTTTATCTGTCAATGTTTCTGTTGTCACAGCTGACAGAACTTTCTTTGGTGCAAGTTGGTTAATCACGTTGCGGCAACAGCACAAGAAGCAAGGTCAGAATAGTAGGAGAAAACAAAGCAAGGTGACAGACTGAGGAGGCAAGGTAGACAAGAGAGAATGGCTTTAATGACATCGAAGAGGCCAGCCCTGCTATTCACAGGACTTGGTGCTTTGAATGAGACGAGTTAATGTAATTGTAAAGAAAGTCGTGGCTGCAGCATGCTTACAAGAACAAAAGCAAAAATAAAAGGATAGAAACAGGAATAAATACATACACGCACGGAAGAACTCACATATTCCCACACATGAGCACAAACGCGAGCGCGAAAACTAAGATCTAAAATACAAGAAAGGGCAAAATAACAAATATACACCAACACACAAGAAAACACGCACACACATTTAACGCAGACGCGAGTAGAACTATTAGGGGTCAGTTCACAAGCAGCTGTGCCTACTTTGTCGTACTTTAATGTACATATTGGCTCTGTTGCCTTCACTGTCATAGGAATTTTTTAGTAGCGACATATCACAACAAAGCGCAAAGCTGTGTTGTGGGAAAGCAAGTCGAGCGCTGGCAGCACAGCTTATGCGCGATTGTGTCACAGCAGGCTTTCTACAGCTGGCGTGTGCAGTGAGCGAAGAGTTCTAAGCCACACAGCCACGCGAATTCATGCCAAGCTCCCTTGCAACAGCAGCAGTGTATCAGTCATAATTTTATATTACCATTCAGGCTGACATTAAGGAAACAAACACTGCTTCCAAACGCCTGACCGTTAACAATCCAATGACATTCGCTCAACAGCGCGTGTTAGTCACTGATTGTTAGCATTGATGGAAAGCAATCAATCGACAGTGCTACACAACACTCGAACGACGCTGCTAGACGCTCGGCTATCTTATCACACTGCTGCCAACGATCGGTCGTTTGCACGCAGAGCTGGCAGCAACGAATCTTTGCGTTGCAGGTTGCTTTCACAAATCTTTTCTGTTCAGAAACTCACAGGTTGGTTTCATCCGCGCACACTTTTCTCATTTATCCTGATAATGGTTTTGCTCCATGACTACACCACGTCCGACGAGAAACGCAGGGGCACAGTACACAAACACACCCGCCGCTCACAGTAGGTACCAAACTTTGGCGAACTCTCCTCGTCGTAACTTCACTTAGGAGCAAAACAAAACATCGCGGAACAAACACGCACGATGTTTGTTTGCAGCGGTATGTCGCCGCGGGATCCTGTTTCCACACGAAGCGCAGCACAGCGTCACCGATGTTCGCTGCAATCTTTCTTCACCGGCTCACGGGCTCAGAACAAACGCACGCGGCACAAATTGTGCATCGTAAGCTGACAATAATATTTCTGGCATGACAGACCACCACAAACAATTCGAATTCACTCTGACGTCTGACGCACAGAGCTGACGTGACTCGGCCCAGTTCGAATCGAGGGCGGCCATGTTAGGCATGTTCTCCGTCGGCGGGGACACCGGCCGTCCGGCTCATGACGTCACCTGAAGTGCGCGCCTATTGGTGGAGGCTCGTGTGCATCCGCCTTTGAGGGGCAAATGCCGCTGCCTTCTTAAGTTGTATCCGACTATAGCGACCGTGCAAAGAAGCTAATAGTAATAAATTGCAGTAGCCATACGTATTAATTATTTTAGAATGTGTCTAAGCTTGAGATAAATTTTATTCATTAGAAAGAGAGAAACATTTCGTTTTGTAGAATATTGTCCCTAAGCAGACGACAAAGAAGGCACATCAAGCTCACCGCTTAGCTGCTCTTTCCCTCCCATTCTCATTTTTGTCAACCACCCACTTTGTGATGGTGCAGTGACCGAATGCGTTCTGTACGAACCAACATCTCCAATTGCCCCCCCTGATTACCAAACGTATACTTCCCAAAATTGGTCCTTGGTGTGTGTTTTGTCGCAAGAACTATCCGGAGAGGTTACACTAATTACTTTGTGCACCCTGTTTTCTTCAGACTTCTGGAAGAATTTACACACAGTACATCCTGTCCGCTTGCAGCATGTCAAATTTTCGGAATAGTGGTGCTGTTCGTAGATGTGAAAAACAGCCGCAGTTTTTGCATATGAGCAAATAATTCTTATTTGTAATGTACTAATACATTTCGTGCATTGTGAAAAACAGCCATAGTAACTCGCATACAAGCAAATAATTCTTATTTGTAAGGTAATAAATTTTGTGTAATTTGTTCTAGTTGTTGCACCCCAAACCAATATTTTTGTAGCAAAGCTTTGTACAAATACGCGCATTATACTGTTGCTTCAGCTATAGCGGGATCAGGTGTGCAATTTTATATATTACACCTATGTTTTTGGATAATTCACTGCAAATGACATTTACATGTGCATTGTCTATGTAATGTCTTTTGTTCCTATTTAAACTATTGTACACTCGTGTGGGCCACGACCACAAAATCAAACCTACAGAAAATATCCATCATACAAGAACGGTTACTTAGGATAATCCATGGACAAACAACAGGGAATCTTGTCGCTCAGTTTGATATTGTTAATATATTTTGTTTATACCGCTACAGGCTACTGCATAGGTACAAAGCGGTGTTGAGAAAGCGGCAGGACAGCTTTTCTAGTCTTGCGTCGTTAAGCTTATTCCAATCCCAGTATCCAAACCATCACAAAACTCACTGGGTTTTGCAGACTACACAGACTAACTATGGACGGTAAATGCTGCACTACCAATTACCCTTCATATTAAATTAATTAATCGACGTGCAAGTTAGTCTTCCAGACATCAATAACTCAGGCCTATGCAAATTTCTCGTGAACAAAAAATCTGTAACAATAACCACTCTCATTTACCCACTTTCTCCTAAAGCAGCTGACTTGCTGTTTTTTTTGTTTTTGTTTTTTTTTAGAGCGAAGATATGTCCTATGTTACCATATTTATAGGTATGCATGTTTGCGTATATATGGGTGTTCCTGTATGCATGCCAGCGTCAACAAATGCGTCTCTTCTTATGTCTTTGTTGGTTCAACTGCAGAACGAACATTATTACGTATATGCACCCAATTGTTTCTGCACTGCATGCCCCACTTCTGCTGCCTGTTGTAATGGGAACTCCGTCAAGCGGATTTTCGCTTTTATTCCCACCCCCTCCATCATCATTTTTTTTTGTATTGATGGTAAAATAAACATTATTATTATTCCATAATAATTCCTCACCCCCTTTGTTCTAGTTTCCTTATACAAGAAACCAAAGGGTCCTGGACAAAATGTGCTTCCTCGCACCTGACTATGTCCGCGGCGCCATACAAACTGTACAAGAAGGAATCGGCGCTATACAAATCAAAATACATATTTCAATTTCTATTCACATAGAAAAACAAACAAAAACAAAAAAAACATAGAAAGCAGTAGACAAACAGTAAACATATTTCATATAACACTGACGGTATCGTCGTCTTATCTCGCGACAGACAGGAACAACTGCACATGAGGAACACTGAAAGAAGCACGTAACTTCAAATGCTTTGGCCGAACACGCAGAAGCGACTCGTCATGAAGTAGACTGGGACAACACAAAGATAACAGAAAAAGAAAAGAACTGAACTTCTCGGCTTTTGCTTGAATCCCTAACAATTCAGACCACCGAACACACACTTAATCGCAACGACGGCAACTTTCCCCACGTGTACACACGTTGCTTACGTCACATCTTAAAACCTACATAACCAGACCATTTCCGCCTACACCTTCATTGTGAACAAGGCTCCCGTGCGGGAGCCGAAACGTCTTATATATTTTTAAAACTTTCGTGGTCGGTGTCTGTTTTAATTGTTGTCATGAGGAACACAGAAAAATGAAGCCAAAAAATAGATGTCACAAAAAAAAAGAAGACAGTATGTTTAAAACACAACACTTGTAAGCTTACAGAAGCATTGCTTTGGTCAAAGCACCCTTAAAAGCAGCTACTGACGAGTGATGTTCAATTATTGTGATCAGACCTTTATTCTCGTTCAAAAGTTCAGGTATTTGGTATTTTAGACTCTGTTCACCGTAATTTGTTTGCAGTTTTGGTACTCTGTATTTTATTCTAAGATCAAAACTCCAATTCATTACCATGAACTATAATTCAAAACTTTGACGGATTTTCTTGTATTTTTGTATGCGTGTAAGTCGCAAGCTTGCGTTTCTAAAGCTGGTCTACCCTCAATATTCCGTGGCAGTCTCGGAAAGATTGCGTGCTTTCGCACATTTCTAGACATACGTCTGCGTTTTGAGTTATTCCATACATGTTGGTTTTATTGACCAAGGCCCCATAAGTCCCCCCTCAATTTTTCCTTGAGGCATTCGAAGATTGTGAAGAGCGGAATTGCCTTGTCGTGCATAGATGCAGCACTACAGAAGTCATGCCCTCACGTAGTAACAGAAAGTGTTAGTTTCCAAGTGACTAGGCTGACGAATGCTGGATACCCAAAATCTGTGATTGGAGCAACACGTGATAAACTAGTAAGGAAAGTTAAAAGTAGTGGTGTGCACACACCCCGAACTAATAAAGAAAAAAGAGCGTTTGCTGTGATTCCGTACCAGCACAAAGTTGCACACAATTTGAAGAATGTAGCGCAGCCGGTATGTGGTCAGCGTCGTATTCTCAGCCCCTCAGAAAATGTTGCATTTATGTGCTAGAGTAATGAATGTGATTGACAGGGCATCTAACCACAGCCCTTTTGTCTGCAAGATTGAGCATAAGCAAGGGTCAACCATTGTCCCCTGCGCCTGCGCAGTATATGAATTTCCTTTTTTTTGTGGGTGTGTATACATCGGTCAGACGGCTAAGTGTAATAATGTTCGGCTCAAAGAACATAAAAAAAATAGCACTTCAGATGGTTATTCCCACGTGGCTAAGCATTGTAATGACTAAAAACTAAACAAGGAAACTTGCCTCCCACTTCTTAAACAAACTAGAATTTTGTACCGTCATAGGGACCATAGTACTAGGGAGCTGTTTGAGGCATTCAAGATAAAAACTACATGTGGGTGTGTAAGAGAACCTTCGGTGTCACTAGCTGATTGCGAGATGGCGTTTTTAGATGCTACTGTGTGACCTCAACATATCCATGGTTGGAACGCCAATCAGATGTATTCATTTTTCTCTGTATATATGTCATTTTCACCCATTAAACATTCACTTGCGAGTCTGCGCACGTCTTGTCTGCCTCGTCCTGGTCCGTGTATCGTGATCTGATAGTACGCTTACCAGCGCAAACCACGTCATTATTTCTACTCGGCACGAGCCGTGCCCTTTCTCTTTACTTTTTGGCACGGGTTTCGGCACCAAAATTGTGGAATTATGGCGTACAGCAGCCGCAGAATAACTCGACTCCGTCGATATAATGGAGAAACGCTTTTAATAGCACTGATATGGGCCGCGAAGACCCTGCTAACAGGCGAGAGTCCCCGTTTTCTCCTCTCGTGCTCGCCGACGCTTCTTCTTCTTCTCTTCTTGTTCCGCCGGCGCTTCCAGTGAAAACAACACCCTCTTTGCTCTTGGCGTATCTTTTTAAGCAAGCGCAACAAAGGACGCAAGCGGTTTTTTCGCCCTTCACCATGTCGGCCTGGTCGATGCTTCGCACACGCCCATAACGCACGGAACTTTACGTGGTGTCAGAAGTGGCCGCCCAGTGCAATACTATCCAGCGGGAGCCGAACCTCGGGCGCACCCAGGAGCAGACATGGATGTGCTGAAGCCACCACTACTCATGACAGGTGATATGGGCAACGGTTTAAGCAGACGCTGGAGCTCTACTTCACGGTAACAAAGCCGCATGACAAACCCCTGAGCAAGGCAGCGAAGACCGCAGTACTACTGAGCTTAGCAGGGGAGGACGCATTACAAGTTTTCAACAACTTCAGCGAAGGTGAAAGCAAAGAAGACTACGATACCGTCGTACTCAAGCTTGACACATACTGGGCTGCTCAAACAAACGAAGTCTATGAGCGGTATCTGTTCCGAAAGCGGATGCAGACAGCGGGGGAGAGTTTTGAACAGTTCGCACGAGACGTGAGGATGCAAGCCCGATCGTGCAATTTCGGAGAGCTAACAGACTCCATGATTCGCAACCAAATTGTGATCGGCATTAGCAATGACAGCCTCCGGGCCAAACTCCTGCAAGACAACGAGCTCACGCTGGCCAAAGCCGAAAAAATATGCAAGGCATCAGAGGCAGCTGCTTTGCAATGCGAAGCATGGTCAGATATAGTAAACCAAGTAGATCCAGTCAATGTCACTTGGATCTCAACCAAGCATCCAAAAATTTTCAAATGCTCACGTTGTGGCAGAGAACACAGGCCACGCGACTGCCCAGCTTATGGCAAAACTTGCAGAATCTGCAACAGAAGGAATCACTTTGCTGTTTGCTGCAGAAGAGCGGCGCGTGTAGATGAGCTCCAGGATGACGGTGATGGCAACGACTTTGAAATTTTAGATGTATGTACCGGTAACATACGGAATGAACGAGATTGGATGATAGCGAGCCTTGGCGGCGACAAACTAAAATTCAAAGTCGACACGGGATCTCAAGCTAACCTCATACCGTATTCAGCCTACAGGAAGCTGCGGCCAATGCCGCCTGTCAAACGGAGCAACACCACTTTGCGGTCATACGATGGGGCCATCATCAAACACCTAGGCGTCATCAGCCAAGAAGTAGTCATCGGTGACAGACGCCAGCACTTGGACTTCTTCGTCTCCAAGAAAGGAAGACAGGCACTTCTCGGGCTCAAGGCAAGTGAATTGCTCGGGCTAATTACCAGGACAGTCGACGCAGTAGCAGCAATCAGCTCCGAACAAGTAATGCAGGAATTCGGCGAGCTATTCGAAGGTGGGCGATATTATCTCGAATTTCTGGGCGATATTATCTCGAAAGACGGCATAAAGCCCAACCAACGGCTGATCGAGTGCATGAAACAGATGCCCATTCCGGCCGATAAACAGGGAGTGCAGCGTCTTCTGGGTGTAGCCAATTATTTTTCCAAGTACCTTCCCTCCTTGTCGCAGAGGACGTCTTCTTTGCGCAGCCTAATCAAGCATGATGCAGTATTTGCATGGACACCAAGCCACACGCATGAATGGCACAGTATCTGCGACAGCCTTGGCCAGCAGCCACTGCTAGCTATCTTTGACCCTCAGAAAGAAACAAAAGTGACGTCAGAAGCATCAATGAATGGTTTGGGTTCAGCTCTCATGCAGCATCACGGAAGTGAATGGCGTCCTGTGGCATACGCATCAAGGGTGCTGACGGACGCGGAACAGCGTTATTCACAGATAGAAAAGGAAGCGTTAGCAGTGACTTTCGGCTGCCAGAAGTTTCATTACTTCATCTATGGTAGGCAGATTGTCTTGGAAACTGATCATCGGCCGTTGATAGTTATAGCTCAAAAAGCAATCGCTGATATGCTGCCTAGACTACAAAGGTTTTTTATGCATCTGCTCAAATATGACTATGTCCTTCGATACGTTCCAGGAAAAGAACTCATCTTGGCAGACATGCTATCGTGAGCCACAGCCGTGATGCCGGACCAGGGCGATGCGGACGCTGATGCCGATGTGGAAATCCATGCTGTGAGTGCAGTTACAGCCCTTGTCAGCGACGTCACGTTGAAGCGGCTAAACGAAGAGACTGATAAGGATCCCTATTTACGCGCCGTAATTCAGGCCATTCGCAACGGTGAAATAGTTGAAGGAGAGCTGAAACCTTTCACAGGCGAGCTGTCAATTGTGAAAGGTGTTCTACTGAAAGGTACAAAAGTGATCGTGCCTGTGTCCATGAGAGGCGAGATGATGGCACGAGTGCATGAAAGCCACATGGGCCTTAATAAATGTAAAGCAAGGGCAAGAAGACTTATTTTTGGCCAAACATTAACGCAGATATCACAGAAATGATCCAGAGGTGTGCTGTGTGCAAACGCTATGCATATATCAGCCCACCGAAACTCATCATTAGACCTACACCGCATTACCATGGTATAGGGTCGGTGTCGACTTATTTGAATACGGTGGAAGGTCGTATCTTCAGTGTATGACGCTCTTTCTAACTTTCCAGAAGGAGGAGCTGCGTGACACATCGGCGAACCGTCATCGACAAGCTGGGGGCCATATTTGCGAGATATGGTGTGCCGTATGAGGGTGTACAGACAACGGACCTCAGTTCAGAAGCCGAGACTTCTGCCGATTTGCAAGCAGTATGACTTCAGACATGTCACCTCAAGCCCGGAGTTCCCGAGGTCCAACGGACTTGCAGAGAAAGGCGTGCAGGTAGCTAAAAGAATTTTGAAGAAAACGAAAGAAGCAAGAGATTTCTGGCTGGGGCTACTTAGCTACAGGTCAACCCCGTTAGAAGATGGACGATCACCTGGAGAACTACTGCAAGGAAGGCGATTAAGATCGACTCTTCCTGATTTCAGCAACCAGCAGAGAACCCCCAAGTGTGGAAACATGTTCAAAAGGAATATTCAAGACGGGTTCTACCACCACTGGAAAAGGGACAGACTGTTAGGCTGAAGAAAAAGTCTTGGTCACGGAAAGCGAAAGTGGTTAAGCAGGTGTATCCAAGATCATATGAAGTGTTGACAGAGGACAACAAAACACTCCGTCGCAACAGGCAACATCTGCTTCCCACAGGTGAAGCTTTCATCCAGGACGCACTGGAAGATGACCACGGTACTGAGGAATGCCAGCAAAGTACACACGCCGCTCCCAACCTGCCCGAGCAGATTAACGCACCGCCTGTAATGGCGACAGACCCCACTACATCATTACGAAGATCTCGCCGCCAGGTCAGACCACCTCAACGTCTGCAGTATGACTCGATTTAAGTACTTTGAGGACGTCCATTACATAGCTGCTGTTCTAAATGTGTACTTTCAAAAGGAGAGGGATGTATCGTGATCTGATAGTACGCTTACCAGCGAAAACCACGTCATTATTTCTACTCGGCACGAGCCGTGCCCTTTCTCTTTACTTTTCCCTCTTTGCTCTTGGCGTGTCTTTATAAGCAAGCACAATAAAGGACGCAAGCGGTTTTTTTCGCCCTTCACCATGTCGGCCTGGTCGATGCTTCACACACGCCCATAACGCACGAAACTTTACAGTCCGTGTGGGATGGCGCAGTTAAAATATACCATGATTAATTAATAATGTTATATTTAAAGCAAAAGTGTCAATGAGAGAACTGTAGACCATCCTGAAAAACTCTTGATCCAGCTTTTTGTTGCTCAATATGTAATACATAAACTTTTTTCCAAGTCGCAAAAGCCCACGAGAGGTGCTGCAAAAAGTCGCGCAAAATGTGCCGCGCGACTAGTCGCATGGCACTTAATTGTTGTGAGGGCTTTCTTTCAGGCTTGGAAAAAACTTTCATATAGCATGTATAGAGCAACAGAAAGATGGATCAGGAATTTTTCATGATGGCCTACAATTTTCTGGCTGAAAATTTTGCTCCGATTATATTTGAGATGTTAATTACAAACTAATTATGTAATTAGGCAAAATACAACAAATAGTCTCACTTGCTTCAAGCAACAGCCAACCACATTACCTTGGTCCTGTCCAGCTATGTGGCACTTGCATATTTTTAATTATGGCACAAGTTACGTGGGACACCCTGCATCTTTTCAGGGTTCTAATTTCAATGCTGCAGCAGATAAGGTAAGTTGCTTTTGCATATTCTCCATGTGCAGAAAAGTCAGTACACCCCAAGTGAAACGGGAGCCCTTGGTTCCCCTTCTCACCCAGTGAACAAATGTGAGAGCCTTGATGCCATGAGGTAGTCTGCTCTTAACATATGACGCCTGTGGTTGCTGCCATGACTAACACTCCCAGAACAAGATTTAGTACATAATTACTCAAGAAAGTGAATGGGAATGGGCTATGTGCTATGGCTGCTAGCACAATTGAAAGAGCATTTATGTGGAGCTTGTGGATTCAGCTCTTACCGACTTCAGTGTCTGTCAGACTCATGCGATTCTAACATTATGTGAAAGAAACAAGTTGAAATCACCAGTATGTCGTCCTGGGTGTACAGCGCACAAGTTCTGATTTCTGCACAGTATCCAGTGTAATCAACAAGTGCCGCTTTTCAGACAGCTTAACAAGGCCCTACTGGATTTGAAATTTTTTCGAAAGCAGCTGCAACCACCAGCAGGGCTGTGATTCACAAAGCTCACCGGTTCTTGAGGGGTCCCTTAAAACCAGGGTCGAACTTGCGCGGCTCTCCTGCACACAAAAAAAATTACACATCATTGAAGCCTTCTTTGACAACTTTGGTTGCAAGGACCACTTAATCCTTCAGGGTTGGTACAAAAACTGGCACAAAATTCAGGGATTGTCCAGATATCAAAAGGGAAATTGGATCAATGGATATTTTTTCACTGACGGAAGAAAGCAGCATCAGCTCCTAAGGCAACTACTATATCTGCTCCTTTTGCGTGCCTAGTGATCAGCCTTGACAAAAAATATGAGGCCTGTTCAACGTTTGCCTAGTAGTTTGACCAGGTATGCCACAATATCTGTTTCAAACAACCTTTCACGCTCTCTTGAAAACAAATATAAATTCAGCAGAACCCATCTCACATCGACGTTAATGCGATTAGCATTAGCCACATTTACATAGATGTGGCAGAAGCGCGTCATATTAATTTATCGTATCACATATACTCATACGCCACCGTTTGCATGAATGCGCAGTTTCTTGTCCATCAAACTAACGCCACCTAGTGTGATATTTAAAAGTTAGCACTCTCACTTTTGATAAGCCTGCTTTTGCTGTCGCATTGCGAAATGCAGGGTGACGGTTACATTACTTAAGTTTTTCCTTCATTTGCCCGTGTGGATAAACTTACGCGATGTTTATTTTGCGGTAACGTACCGTGCTGTATCACAATAACGTAAAACCTCTTTAATTCGGATTACACGGGACCGAAGGAAATGTCCCAATTAACCGAATTATTGAGGGCATCCAGAAAACGATAAGCAAATGCTTACTACATCAACACGCTTTTATTTAGTGAATGAATGAGCAAATCCTGCTGCTATTTTGCACAAAAGCAGTGCGGAAGCTGCAATTCTCGTCATCTCGCGACTCAGTGGCTCCCGCAGCGGCGATCGAGGCCTCGCTACTGCCTTCGAAGCACGGCCGCGGCGCGCGCCTTCACTTGTGACACGCTTTGCATGCGCGCACATCCCGATTATTTTTTGTAGCGTGAACTACACTGGCCGAGGTTGAGCAGTTTCGCGTGGCTCCTGGAGAGCCGTGCTGCGCATGCGCGAGGAGCAGTGACGTCAGACAGCGCACAGCTGGCGCGCCGGAGCCGCTCGCGCCTCGCCGGTCTGCGCATTCCAGAGGAGTGACGTCATAGCCGCGGCAGACGCACTGGCGCCGGCGCGTGCCCAGCTGTGCGCCTCCGTTGCGCAGTGGCCAAGTCTGACGCTGCGCCGGAGGCGCTTGATAGCGCCTCTCAGTGTGTGCGCATGCGCAGAGGTATCAGTGAGGGTATACGTATTGCTGCCAGTGAACTGCCAAACGTAGCGGTGCCTGTGCCGTTCAGCTTGACGAAAGTGGTGTGGTCATCGAAGCCGTGTACGTGTCGCTGAACAATTCAGTTAAAGACACTATAGACGTAGTGGCTAGTCGTGCGGCAAGTGAACTGTGTGTGATGGCTGGTGACTTCAATCATGCTCCAGACTTTCGTGGTGTTCCTTTGAAGGACACGTTTACCCTGGACTTAGCCAGTGTTCCAACTGTACAGACGACCCAATGGGGAACCACCATTGATCTGGTGCATCAGAGACAGACAATCAATTCCAGATACTGTGTTGGGGCCATAGAGACGGCAGCGTGTTACTACATCGACCACCGAGCCGTCTTTGTGGCATTAATAGAGAAGCAACCAGACGTTCAGCAAATATATATATATATATATATATATACATATTAGTAACTGGATTTTTCAATGGGCCAAGCGTATTTAGGAAAATCAGAAGCACAACTTCGCGGTTATCTAGGGTTTATTATTTTCCCAACAGTTTCGGTCGGTGGACCGACCTTTTTCAAGGGATACAGGAAAATCTTGCAACAGTCTTTTTATATCTTCAGGTAGAGAAAGAAGGCGCCAAAAAAAGGTGAGAAAGGAGAGATAGAGAGATATATAACAAAGTTGAACATGCAAAAAAAAAGGAGGGAGAGTTAAAGGAAAGACCCCAAGACCTGGTCAGACCTTTGCTTCGTCTGGCACGACCAGGTCTTGGTGTCGTTCCTTTAACTCTCCCTCTTTTTTTTTTTTGCATGTTCAACTTAACATGACAGGCGTGTCCGTCAATTGTGCATGTGAAACACGCTTAACAGCGACCTTGCCCTCTGCTTTGTCTAGCACGACCAGGTCTTGGGGTCTTTCCTTTAACTCTCCCAGTGATGCTACTGCGGACTTCTGATTTGGAGCACTTTTTGGAGCATCAGAAATTTCATTTTGGAGCACTTTGGAGCAGGCAATTTGGCATTTGGGAGCAGCTTGGAGCAGCTGATTTTTCACATCCTGAAGTATTTCAAAAAAAACGAGTGTACAGGCGACACACACACACACACACACACACAAATTGATATCGTGTCATATATTGCTAGTTTTCCCAGATGTCATTCCGTATATCCATAAACAGAAATGATGGACACATTGGCGGCAAGCAGTTATTATAATCACATGTCATGCTGCACTTCAAACAAGCGACAGTAGAACCCCACTGTTACGTTCCCGGGCGCTGCGTCTTCCCGGCTGTTAAGCTCCCATAGTACCCAATGCATTGGTAGCACCGCTGTTGCGTCGCAAATGTGGGACCGTTCCCGCATCATGTGGCCTCTGGGCTGCTGTGCCTTTGTTCTGCGTTTTTCATGTTTGTATGGCATTCTTTACTGCTGCTCTACAAAGAGCATGGTGCCTGGGTTTCAAACCAAGTGAGGTGCAGAACTATGTGGGCATAAATATACAGTAGTTCTAGCGTTGTACCTGCAGACTGCCTCATTGATAGCAGTCTCTAGTGCAGTCAGTGAGGCATTGTTTTTTTTTTTTTTTTGGTAGAATCGACCATGTTACTGAATGAAGGCTCTCATGCAGCCTTCTGAATCATCTTCCATTGACATGGAGGTTAGGAGAGTCACTGATAGATAGGCAGCAATGCAGCTGCTAGGTGCTTTCCAGCCTGTACTTTTGTATGATGCCTCACTTCTGCAGCCAGGTGTCTGTGCCAGCCCAAGTGGTCTAGTGAGCAGAGCTCATGATGAGGTTCTCTTTATGAAGGGGTGGTAGATAGGTATTGTTACGAGATATCGTGGCATTACGATAATAGAGTCGGCACACGATGTGCTAAGTCGCGGGTACGAGGTGCCGACACGCGAAATGCCTGGTCGCGGGTCCAAATAATAGACGCTCGGTAAGCTCAATCGCGCAGTCGGAGGGGCCGACGCGCGAAATGCCTAGCCGCGGGTCCGAGGAATAAACGCTCAAGGTGTCGACACTCGATGAGCGATGTGCCGACGCGCGAAATGCCTAGCCGCGGGCTCGAGGAGTCGACGCTCGAGGTGCCGACGCGCGAAGTGCCTAGCCGCGGGTCCGACGAGTCGACACTCGGTGAGCGATGTGCCGACGTGCGAAATGCCTAGCCGCGGGCTTGAGGAGGCGACGCTCGATTAGCTTAGTCGCGCCTTCCGAGGTGCCGACGCGCGAAATGCCTAGCCGCGGGCTCGAGGAGTTGAGGCTCGCAGGGCCGACGCGCGAAGTGCCTAGCCGCGGGCCCGAGGAGTCGAGACTCGCTGAGCGATGTGCCGAGGCGCGAAATGCGTAGCCGCGGGCTCGAGGAGTCGACGCTCGATGTGCTTAGTCGCGCAGTCGGAGGCGCGGATGCACGAAATGCTTAGGCAACGCCTCCTAAGCTTAGGCAAGGATCCGAGAAGCCCGCGCGCAATGTGCTTGATCGCCGAGTCGGAGACGCCTACGCGCGAAAGGCTTAGCCGCGTGACCGAGGATTCCGCGCCCGAAGCTAGGTCGCGAATCCGCGTCGCCGATGCTCCGAATGCTTGGCCGCGGGTCTGAGACGTCTACAAAAAGCGGGATCGGCCACGCTACTGAGATGTCCACGTAGCGCCCGCTCTAATACTAGTCGAGATTACGGAAACTGTCCAGAGATCGCGAAGAGACCGCAACAAGCGGTGCAGACGACGCCATCGCGAAGCGAGCACCGGACCAATTGGCGAACCGCGCTGGAGTCACGTGGCGGGCGCGGGCAATCGGTGGCTCCGGCACGACCTTCAATCATTTGCTTTTTCTGTGCTTGTTTCTGTATGGAGGAGATAGCTGAAGCGGCAAATTTGAAGACTGAGAAATGCGCTTTCCAACGAGTCCAAGATGGCGGCGCTCGGCTGCGCCGTTCCGGAGACATCGTGGCTTTAAAAACGCCGTTTCTTCGCGATTTCCGCGAAATTTTTCGGCACCTTGGCTGATACAACAATTTCTTTAGAGCACTTCTACTTGGTTTTCAGCGATGATATTTCGGAATCAGATAAAATAAGAGTTACAGAAATTGAAAATGTGATTTTCAAAAAATCGATTTTTAGCCATTTTTCGCGATGCGAAAGCCGCGTCCCCCCTTAATCGGGACGCACGCGCTAGTGCTGTTTCGTCTCCTGTTCGCAACTAAGGCTAGCCCTATCATCGCGTTGCACGTTTTAATTCCCCGTTGGTCCAATTGTCGGCGCTAGACGCCGCCAAATCCGAGACTGTTTGGCGCAGTTAGGCGCAATTTTCGTCGATTGTATCAGGATGGCGCAGTAAATCCCATTTGGAGCACTTTGGCGCAGTTGGCGCAGGAGTGGAATCACTGCTCTCCATCCTTTTTTTTTTTTGCATGTTCAACTTTGTTATATATCTCTCTATCTCTCCTTTCTCACCTTTTTTTGGCGCCTTCTTTCTCTACCTGAAGATATAAAAAGACTGTTGCAAGATTTTCCTGTATCCCTTGAAAAAGGTCGGTCCACCGACCGAAACTGTTGGGAAAATAATAAACCCTAGATAACCGCGAAGTTGTGCTTCTGATTTTCCTATATATATATATATCATAAGAAGCCAACAAACAATGACACCAAGGACAACATAGGGGAAATTACTTGTACTTACTAATTGAATTAAAGAAATGATAAATTAATGGAAATGAAAACGGATGAAAAAACAACTGTCCGCAGGTGGGGAACGAACCCACGTCTTCGCATTACGCGTGCGATGGTCTCACCATTGAGCTACCGCGGAGCCGTTTTCCCATCCACTTTCTGGGGTATTTATGTTTTACAACTAGAACTAACCCTGGGAGTGTTAGCCAGCGCCACCACTCACAAACCATAGGGCGGATGTGGAACATCCTTTCTGCCGCAAGCGTCACGAGTCACGAGTCTTTTTTGGGTGATGACAACTGCGGACAGTTGTTTTTTCATCCGTTTTCATTTCCATTAATTTATCATTTCTTTAATTCAATTAGTAAGTACAAGTAATTTCCCCTATGTTGTACTTGGTGTCACTATTTGTTGGCCTCTTATGATGTGACTAATAAAAATCGGGCCCCTCGGTTCCCTCTCTTCTCGTTCACACACACACACACCACACACACACACACACACACACACACACACACACACACATATATATATATATATATATATATATATATATATATTGCCGCGACAACTTGGTCACATTCAAATTGCGCGCCCTTCGTATTGGACAATGTGCACGCCGTTCCGTGGTGTTGTTCAGCAGCAACAGGCAGCGATCTTCGTGGCACGAGCAACCGGTTGGACCCGGCTCGCATGCGCCACGCGCACGAGGCAGGACTCGGGGAGAAAAGAAGACGGTTGGAACGCCAGTTTTAGAACGCGACTGCCGGGCATTCTTGACAACCGCAGTGACTTTAAGTCGTGGGCACAGGTTCGCCCTTATTAAATATCGTTGTTTTCTTAACCTGTGTGCCTCAACATCGTTACATTTCTGGTGGAGGTGCGGGGTATGAGTCGAAGCCCCACGAACGAAAGTCAGCGTAGCCCCAACCACCAGCGAGTCCATCCCGCGGAGCTGACACCTGTGCACCAGCGGATCAGCCGCCGTCTTCGAGGTGACTCTCCCGAATTCGGCCTTCTTCTCTTCACGCCAAGGGAAACTCGGACAACGGACGCCGCCACAATGACTAGCCAGGTAACACCGGCACAGCTGGTCGTAAGCCAACCTCGCAAGCCGCCAACATTCCATGGAGACTCGTTCGAAGACGTGGAAGACTGGTTGGAACTGTTCGAGAGAGTGGCAAGCTTTAATGAATGGAATGAGAGACAGAAGCTCCGTAACGTATATTTCGCTTTGGAGGACTTCGCAAGAACGTGGTATGAGAACCACGAACCCTCTTTGTCCTCTTGGGAGGAATTTCGACGACAACTGCTAGCAACATACGCCAGCACGGATCGTAAAGAAAAGGCGGAAATTGCCCTTCAAGCTAGGAACCAGCTCACAAACGAGAACGTGGCGATGTACATCGAGGACATGTCCCGCCTGTTCAAGCGTGCTGATCCCACCATGAGTGAAGATAAGAAGCTGCGCCATCTCATGCGTGGGGTTAAGCAAGAACTCTTCGCAGTTCTTGTCCGCAACCCACCGCGCACGGTCGCAGAGTTCCGAACCGAAGCAACAACCATCGAAAAGACGCTGGAACAGCGGGCTCGGCAATACAACCGGGAGGCAAGCTGTGCACCTGCCCATGTCTTCTCTGGAGGCATGCCGAACGACCTTGAAGCCCTGCGGGAGCTCATCCGGTCAGTAATCAAGGAAGAGCTCAGCAAGTTGCAGACACCTCAGGCTCCAACTGCACTATCTATCGTCGACGTTGTCCGGGACGAACTGAGGCAGGTCATAAGGGATCCAGAGCGTGAGCCACAGCCGATGCGGGGCACCCCTACGTACGCCGACGTACTCAGGCAACCCGCGGTGCACAGTAGTGGAGCAGTTGCCACGACCGTTCCCTACCCGTCGACAGTACGCAGTGCACCTCGTCTGTTGGAACCACCGGCTGCCTATCCACCTCCAGCACGTAGTGCACCTCGTTTTGTGGAACAAAGGCCCCGGAAAAGCGACGTCTGGCGTGACCACGAGCGCAGACCTCTGTGCTTTCACTGCGGAGAAGCGGGTCACCTGTATAGTTTCTGCCCATACTGTCAAGCTGGATTAAGAGGTTTTCCTTTAAGTGCACCATGTCCCCGAAACGGTGAACGGCCAGCAGAGATAGAAGAATACTTGTCCACGCGCCAAAGCCCCATTGCTCCTCGCCAACATCAGTCACCGTCGCCCATGCGCTACCGATCGCCTAGCCCACGCGCGTCCCCAAGATTGCCTAGGCGTCGTTCACCAAGCCCACACCAGGAAAACTGAAGCAAGCGACCTGTGGAGGTGAGGCCGCTGATAACCAGAGTTTCGAAGATCCTCCAACACGGTTCCAGTGCGATGACGAGATAATTCCAGTAAACAGATGCAGGAACGAAACGATTACATCAGATTTGCGGTTGATAATAGACGGATGCGAGCTGAATGCCTTAGTCGACACTGGCGCTGATTATTCAGTAATAAGCTTAAAGATGGCGAAGAACCTGAAAAAAGTTGTGACGCAGTGGACTGGACCGCAGATACGCACGGCAGGCGGTCATCTTATTACGCCCCTTGGCCGATGCACCGCAAGACTTACGATAAAAGGCTTCACCTATGTTTCTGACTTTCAGCAGTCCATGGGCGTCTCCCGTAGTGCTCGTTAAGAAAAAAGATAACACACTTCGATTCTGCGTCGACTACCGTAAATTGAACAGCGTAACTAAGCGGGATGTATACCCCCTTCCTCGTATCGACGATACGTTAGATCGGCTCAGGTGTGCAAAGTTTTTCTCCTCCCTGGATCTCAAGAGTGGTTATTGGCAAATAGAGGTGGATGAGCGCGACCGTGAAAAGACAGCATTCGTAACCCCTGACGGCCTCTACGAATTTAAAGCGCTCCCATTCGGCCTCTGTTCCGCGCCTGCAACGTTCCAGCGAATGATGGACACTGTGCTCGCTGGATTGAAATGGCAGTCGTGCTTAGTGTATTTGGATGATGTGGTTGTATTTTCCGCAACATTTGACCAACATCTAGAGCGACTGCGACTAGTATTAGAAGCTATTCGCGCAGCAGACTTGACAATTAAGCCGGAAAAATGCCAGTTCGGCTTCGATGAACTTCGGTTTCTCGGACACGTCATCAGTGCTGAAGGCGTTCGGCCAGATCCGGAAAAGACAGCAGCCGTTGCGAGGTTCCCGAAACCCAAAGACAAAAAGTCAGTGCGACGTTTTTTTAGGTTTATGCGCATACTACAGAAGATTTGTGGAAAACTTTTCAAAGATTGCTGAGCCCCTTACAATACTAACAAGAGAAGATGTACCTTTCACGTGGAAAAGCGAACAACAAGACGCCTTTGACGACTTAAGGAAACGCCTGCAAGCTTCTCCAATCCTTGCCCATTTTGATGAGACAGCCGACACTGAAGTTCATACCGACGCAAGTAACGTCGGCCTCGGTGCCATACTAGTGCAGTGGAAGAACGGCCAGGAGAAAGTAATTGCTTATGCCAGCCGTAAGCTCTCGAAAGCAGAGGCAAACTACTCGGCAACCGAGAAAGAGTGTCTAGCAGTCATTTGGGCAATATGTAAATTTCGGCCCTACCTCTATGGTAGACCATTCAGAGCAGTCAGTGATCACCATTCGCTTTGCTGGCTGGCGAATCTCAAGGATCCATCCGGACGACTAGCAAGATGGAGCCTTAGGCTGCAAGAGTACGATATTACTGTCGTATACCGATCCGGAAGGAAACACAGCGATGCCGACTGTTTGTCACGCGCACCAGTCGAGACGACTGTGTCAGAAGAGGAGGATTTCCCGTTTCTTGGTATTGTTGACGCGTCACAAATCGCTCAACAACAACGAGATGACCCGGAATTGCTACCGCTTATACAGCGCCTGGAGGGACTCGACGTTCAACTCCCGCGTGTTTTCTCTAGAGGGCTATCCTCGTTCTGTCTGCGAGGAAGTGTCCTCTACAAGAGAAACTTCGAGAACAGCGAGACAAAGTTTTTACTTGTCGTACCCACAGCTATGCGAGAAGAAATTTTGCATGCATGTCACGATGAACCTTCATCTGGACACATGGGCGTGAGCCGTACATTCGCCAGGATTCGTCTCAAGTACTACTGGCCTAAGTTATTAGCATCCGTACAGCACTATGTGAAGACTTGTCGCGAGTGTCAAAGGCGCAAGACTCCGTCCGTAAAACCGGCAGGCCTCCTCCAGCCAATAGAGCCACCAAAAGCCCCATTCCAACAAGTCGGTATGGACCTCCTTGGACCCTTCCCAACATCATCTTTAGGCAAAAAGTGGATAGTTGTGGCCACGGACTATCTGACCCGTTACGCAGAAACTGATTCCCTGTACAGTGCAACGGCTCTCGAAGTTGCAAAATTCTTTGTCAACAATATCGTGCTCAGGCATGGCGCTCCCACAGTTGTTATTACCGATCGTGGAACAGCCTTTACTGCGGATCTAATGAAATGCTTGTTGCAAATGACACATACTGATCACAGGAGAACTACAGGCGTACCACCCGCAGACAAACGGTTTAACTGAACGCCTCAACAGAACACTGGCTGACATGCTTTCGATGTATGTCGATGTTGAACATAGGCTGTGGGACGAAATTTTGCCGTACATCACCTTCGCATATAATACGGCAGTTCAAGAAACAACACGAGTTGCCCCATTTGAACTTGTTTTCGGCCGAGCAGTAACCACAACTTTGGATGCTATGTTGCCGTTAGACGAAGAAAGCAATAACTCATCTGACCTAGATGATTTCTTGCAAAGAGCCGAGGAGGCCCGACAGATGGCAAGGTACCGAATACGCCGCCAACAACGCATAGACTCCTGCCGGTACAACCAGCGACGTAGTGAAGCGTATTATCAGCCCGGTGACAAGGTGTGGGTATGGACCCCAGTGCGACGCCGTGGACTGTCTGAAAAGCTTCTCTGCCGTTACTTCGGCCCTTACGAAATACTTCGTCGTATAAGCGACGTCACTTACGAAGTGAAATCCGCTGGACACGAAAGCTCAAGACGGCGCAACCCCACGGAAGTTGTACATATCGTCCGCATAAAACCCTACCACGAGAGATGATGAAAAAAAAAAAAAAAAAAAAAAAAAAAACGCCAGAACTCACAGGAACCACTACGTTTTCTCACGCATCGGGCCGATGCGTTAAGGAGGGGGATAATGCCGCGACAACTTGGTCACATTCAAATTGCGCGCCCTTCGTATTGGACAATGTGCACGCCGTTCCGTGGTGTTGTTCAGCAGCAACAGGCAGCGATCTTCGTGGCACGAGCAACCGGTTGGACCCGGCTCGCATGCGCCACGCGCACGAGGCAGGACTCGGGGAGAAAAGAAGAAGACGGTTGGAACGCCAGTTTTAGAACGCGACTGCCGGGCATTCTTGACAACCGCAGTGACTTTAAGTCGTGGGCACAGGTTCGCCCTTATTAAATATCGTTGTTTTCTTAACCTGTGTGCCTCAACATCGTTACAATATATATATATATATATATATATATATATACATAAGCATATCATAATGAGCCAACAAACAATAACACCAACGACAACATAGGGGAAAATTACTTGTACTTAATAATTCAATTAAAGAAATGATAAATTAATGAAAATGGATGAAAAAAACAACTGTCCGCAGGTGGGGAACGAACCCATGTCTTCGCATTACGCATGCGATGCTCTCACCATTGAGCTACCGCGGAACCGTTTTCCCATCCACTTTCTGGGGTATTTATGTTTTACAACTATAACTAACCCTGGGAGTGTTAGCCAGCGCCACCACTCACAAACCATAGGGCGGATGTGGAACATCCTTTCTGCCGCAGGCGTCACGAGCACGTGAGCTTTTTTTTTTTTTTTTTTGGGGGGGGGGGGGGTGATGGCAACTGGTCAATAAACCCACATATGCTACCTGAAGGCATCATTGTTGCCGGCATTGTTGTCTCCGGCAACAATGATTGCTCACGCTACGTATTTGCTCACGCTACGTATCACGGCCGGACTAGAGAGGCGCGCGAGGCGCGAAAGCGCGCGCGCCTCTCCAGTCCGGCCGTGTACGTATATCCTGGCATAACCGAGCTAAGCCACTGCAAATTTTTTTCACCAGTGAGCTGAGGGCCAACAGATGGTCCATCGCAATGTAGCCGGTGCTCTTCGTCCTTCACAGCGTTGTACCGAGTCAAAACGAAACAACTGTTTGCCGCAACCGCTGCGGAGGAAACCGCGGCCGCTATCGACGTGATTATGAACGGCGACTTTGCGGTGCTGAAGGCACGCGGCCGACGTACGCACAGAGTCAGAACGAAACTACCGTTCGCTGCAACAACTGCAGACAAAACCGCGGTCGCTATCGATGCGATCATGGATGGCGACTACGCAGTTTTTTTAGGCACGCGGCCTACGCGCGTACTGGGAAAACGAAACAACGGTTTGCCGCAACCGCTGAGGAAGAAATCGCAGCCGCTATCAACACGATCATGTATAACGACTACGCAATTATGAAAGCTCCCGGCTAAAGCCCCTCCCTCCATCCACGCGCCGAAAACGTGATTGAGGGGTTTTATCCCCAGCAAACGCGGTGTTATGGGCGGCTATAAATGCAAGGATAAAGGCTGTAGCTCCGTTGATGACTATGGCGATGCGGACTGCACCACTTCCGTTTCGGTTGGACGCTAGCGCCGTTTTTGCTCTTTTACGTCGCACATTTGCCGCGCTCCTCGTTCGCCGAGCTCCGAAATTTGTCCGAATTAACCGATGTGCGGCCAAATACGTCGGAATTAATGAGAGTTTGATTACACTGAATAATGCATTCGCCTGTCGGGAGCAGAGGATGAGTCCGAATTATTCGATTTCCCGAATTAACGAGGGTCGAATTAATGAGGTTTTACTGTAATAACATTTCCCAACGTGTCAGCAGCGGCTGCCCTGTCCGGTGGTAGCCGAGCGGCTTCTATTACCTCAAAGCGGACTTAATTGGCTACGTTAATGACGAGACTGTTAATGTCATTTATTAATAACAAAGACGACATGTACTGTTTCAACACATGTAATGTACTAACGAATGAAAAAAAAAATCGCATGTGGCCTGCTTCGTAAGCTGCCATTTTTGTTTTGATAACGTGGCTGTTAGGCGTGTTGGTGAGACATGACAAAAACTTGAAGCGCGTAACCAGACCAGGACGGTGAAAGACACACACGAGCGCTAACAAATGTGTCGCGAGTTAGCGCTCGTGTCTCTCTTTCACCGTCCTCGCCTGGTTGCGCACTTCAAGCTTTTTTGATATCCCACAGCCGCCGCTATTTGGCTGGACGGCTGTCATCCCGCAGCGAATGCTTTCCCATAATTCTTGATACGATGCGCTTTTGTTTACATGCACCGCTGAAATGCGCATTTTCCATCTCAAACTAGGGAGCGACTAAATCCCCACCAGAACACACCAGTGTTGCCAGATCTCGTCTTGTGCGGTTCCCTAGATTTGCGAGGCGGAGATGTCCCTAGTGAAGTCACGCGACTGCGTGCCGCGCTCGCCTTTATCGCCTCCCCGTCGTCGTCCGTGCGTGCGCCAGATTTCAACGTGTGTGCAAGCAGAAGATGAACGTGGGCGCAAGGTGTACACTTGCAGCTAATTCTGAAGAGAAAGTTACTAAATAAATGAACTGTATTTCAATTATATATGAGAAATCTAAGTTAGCACGTGTTACGACGGGGTAGGCGAGCCTCAGCTAGGCGACTGGCCACGGCCGTCTGGTGTTGAGCGATCGGGCAGTGACGAGACGCGCTTTCGACTCGTTCTTGACGTCTTTTATGCGCCCCCCCCTCCCCCATTATTAAATTTATTTTCTGTTACGTTAGTCACTGTCGCACTCTTCAACATTCACCTGATTTTTGAACGGCGTGGCGGCGCCTAGCATTCCGATATTTCTTTCTGCGTGGACTTCGAGGCCATTCACCTACCTGCCCTCCCGTTTGTTGTGGCGGTTTCTTAGCTTCCCTGGCCCAGCACACCCGTCCTTGACATATCTTGCCGAGCGCAAATCAGCGTTCTGTAGGTCTTTCGATCTTGTCAATGCCCCACACATTTAGCAAATGTAATGCTACCTATTCCGCAAGGCAGTTGCTAAACTTATGGTGGTGCAGTTTATTTTGCAATCAGCATGTCATCAGCACTGCATGGTTCCAGCTAGCAGGCTGACCTGAACCGATTATTGTAAAAATTTTGCACGTCTGAGAAAACTCGATCTCGGTTCCGTTTGTGCCTTTGCATATTTTGCATTTCATAGCAGGACACACTGCACGACTTATCGATTCGCAAGTTCAAATAAAGTCAGCCTATAACCTGCGTTGACAAACGCGCTGACGATCTACAGGTGCATTGCAACAGTCGCCTTACTTTTTCGACCTGCCACGCGGACTTCCCGTAGCTCTCACCGACAACAGCTTACTGGTTCAAGAAAACGGAAAGATCAAGTTTCTAACGTGACTTTTTGGAATCATTAGGTTAGTGGGCGCACAGATGTGAACAGATTGCGCAATTTGAGAACATAGAAAGAGCGTGAAGCTTTACCGCGGAGCGAACTAAATTTCTGGTCAAATAAACACACACACAGGTTAATGCGACTAACAGATTCCTTATCACGCGCAATCGACCACTTACATAGACAAAAAGGGTCAACAATCGTCGCCACCAAGACGATTCCTCCAAATGATCGCACATGCCACACAAGACATAAGGCATCGCCGAAGATGAAGTTGTTGACAGTCTTAACAATCTACCCGTGAATTCATGTGAGCGCTCGCGAAATAACGCAATCCTGGCTAAAACAAACAAACAAACACAGTAAATATTATAAGCAGAACAATGCGCATAGGCGGGTCCATCATTATTCATATGGGCAACAGCGAAAAAATATGCACAGCGAGTTTCACTTCGCCTGTTCAACTGGTCGACTGGACTAGGGATTTTCGGCCTCCATTCTGGGTACATGAAAGAGCTAGTGTTGAGACCTTCGCTGACAACCGTGAAGACGCTACTAAGAAGCGAGAGCGGAGGCGGGGGCGCCTAACAAGACCCTCAATGTGAACCGCGAAGACGCTACCGAGAAGCAAGCGATAGCCGAGGGGAGCCCCAACGACACCGTCCTAGCAAGTTAATTGTGAATACCAGCATGCCACGGCGTCACCGACCCGACAGTGGCCACTGAACCCTCTCCACGGCACTGCACGTGCCTGACTCACGCGCTTTTACTGTATTCTTTACTTCTCTCTTTACACTTTCCTTTCCCCACTCTAGTCTTTTACTACTGCAAATAAACCAGTCTCGAAACGGATCCCAAAGAGTGAACTTCTTCCAACGCCGTCCACCTAAGTTAACGCGCAGCAAAAGTTATCAGTCGTTCAAAGGCGACAGTGATTAGATTCAGTTTATCGGCGCGAGTATTCATCACAGCTAGTTTTGGTGAGCAGCCCAGAGTTTCCAGCATGATGGAACCGCTAATTAGACGTTTATAAACTGCGCAAGAAAACGAAGACACAAGAAGGAAAACACACACGACACCACGAGCGCAGACTGCCAACTGTTTATTTCTGGGATAGCAAGCAGCATATATTTCACTCATGATCCTGAACACGTGCCCCCATTGTCATTGACACATGTGCCGATAAACACCAAAAAACACACACACACAAAAAAAATATATCTGCTGTGTAATCTTGTAAACAGGATTGCGACAGGCGATCACCAAACTAACCAAGAGCCGTTCTTGCTGCGTCATCAAATGAGGGAGAGAAAACCATGAGCACGTGAACGAAATGAAAATGGCAGATGTCACTTAACAAATAACCATGGTAAAGGTGTAGGATGAGGTGATAAATACGTTAGAAAAAAAATAATAAAAAAGAAAAATATAATCAACAAATAATACATCAAACAACATTTGTAGAGGCGATGATGTGATAAAAGGCATGAAGGATAAAGAAAAAGCTTAAAAAAAATAACACGAGACGTAAAGATGAAGTCGACGAAAACTATAAACGTGGCTATGAAAAGCATAAAAACATGGTAAAAAGGTAGCGCTGAGGCGTTGTTTCAGTGTAAAACTTCATCTTTACATCTCGTGTTATTTTTTTAAAGCTTTTTCTTTATCCTTCATGCCTTTTATCACATCATCGCCTCTACAAATGTTGTTTGATGTAATATTTGTTGATTATATTTTTCTTTTTTATTATTTTTTTCTAACGTATTTATCACCTCATCCTACACCTTTACCATGGTTATTTGTTAAGTGACATCTGCCATTTTCATTTCGTTCACGTGCTCATGGTTTTCTCTCCCTCATTTGATGACGCAGCAAGAACGGCTCTTGGTTAGTTTGGTGATCGCCTGTCGCAATCCTGTTTACAAGATTACACAGCAGATATATTATATTTTTTTTGTGTGTGTTTTTTTTGTGTTTATCGGCACATGTGTCAATGACAATGGGGGCACGTGTTCAGGATCATGAGTGAAATATATGCTGCTTGCTATCCCAGAAATAAACAGTTGGCAGTCTGCGCTCGTGGTGTCGTGTGTGTTTTCCTTCTTGTGTCTTCGTTTTCTTGCGCAGTTTATAAACGTCTAAAAGCTATGAACCAACTAGCCCACCAGAACGTTCTACTGAAATACCGCTAACCTTGGGCGATGTTGTGGTCGGTATTTAGTCTCGCGCCTCAAACTACCCCTGATTGGCGCATTTATAAGATACGCCTTTTTAGCAATTGCCTCGTTTACAGGAGATGCGATACGATAAGCTTATGCCGCATTCACGTAAACGCTGCTATTGAAGCAATGTATCGACGAACACAGTGTTACCACCGCCAAGTGATGTATGAGAGGAGTATGTAGCCGGGCTCATCTCTAGTACGGCACCCGGGAGAAGGTGCAAAACAAGTCTGGAAAATAACAACGTAAAAACTTCCTCACTTATGTGAATGTGGCACACATTTATGCAGGAACCATTCTTGCTAGCATCACTGCGACGTCATTTCAGCTTTAGTGCTGTTATTTGAATATTTTCAAACGAGCTTATAACAGTAAATTTAAACTACAAAACTTGTATACTTTCATAATACTTAGAAAATTTTCGTTTTGCAGAAATCATATTGACAAACGGATTAAAAGAGATTTTGCACAAATCTAGGCTAATCTAGGGAATTTCGTTATCATAGTTAGGGGAAAACTTCCTTTGCAGATTGGTAGCACTGTGCTACACGCCAATTGCTGGGGAATGTGGGCCGGTCTCGAAGATGGTGCAATCTAAAGAGCGTACCAAGCCGTCATGAAGAAAGAACGCGAGAAATTGGCACGTAAATCATGCGCCAAAGTTCTCAAGAAGTCGACTTAAGCACGAGAGGAGTATGCGTGCAATCGTGGCCTAATTGAAAAAGAAAAAATTCGGAGGACGCTTAAGCTTCGGCTTCATGAGTGGAACGCCATAGCATTCAAAGATCCCTGGCTGCTTATTCCCGGCAACTGCAGCTTTTTTTGTACTACTTTGCCTCCTCGCGCGGATGGATGGGTGAGGCTGAACCCTTTAAATCGGGCGGTGGCATACGCCACCTAGCCATGACTATTAACATATTTTGTACTTTGTGGTGGGTGAAATTTCACCCCTCCCTTGATTTTACCACCAATCATAAACTCCGTTTGGTTATTTCTACCCGCTTAAAGTCTATTTTGCCTTCACTGTCCCTAAACCCCAATGCTTTGAAAACATCAGCCCCGTTGCTTTGCACTGTAGGGTTAAGCCCTTTACAGAAAAGTATGAGGTGTTCAGCCGTTTCATCTTCCTCTCCACATGCACCGCACAACGTGTCTATACCTTGGTACTTGACTCGGTACATCTTAGTCCGCAATACTCCCGTCCTGGCTTCAAACAACAAAGAGCTTCCCCTAGAATTATCATAAGATATTTTCTTTCGCAATTTCTTGCTTGAAAGTTCTGTATGACCCGCCGGGGTGGCTCAGTCAGCTAAGACGTTGCGCTGCTGAGCACGAGGTCGCGGGATCGAATCCCGGCCCCGGCGGCCGCATTTCGATGGAGGCGAAATGCAAAAACGCCCGTGTGCTTGCGTTGTAGTGCACGTTAAAGAACCCCAGGTGGTCAAAATTAATCCGGAGCCCTCTACTACGGCGTGCTTCATAATCAGAACTAGTTTTGGCACGTAAAACCCCAGAAAGAAGAAGAAGAAGAAGAAAGTTCTGTATGTTCCCAGTGCTGATTTCGTCTGCATCCCTGTTTTCCACAGACCCCCCTCTGTTTCTTTAACCTTTTTCTTAACCGCTGTTTCCTGGTTTGCACCCCTCCTGCAGTCCAAATATTTGATTGACAATTTTCTGGTGAGCTTCCTCCATTTTGTGTCAACATTCCTCATGTACAAATAATTGAAAACTCTCCTTGCCCACCGCTTTTCTGCCATTTCTCTCAATCGCTCCTCAAATTCTATCTTGCTGCTGGCTTCCCTGCCCTCAAATGACGTCCATCCCATGTCACCCTGTACCCCCTGATTTGGTGTATTTCCGTGTGCTCCCATAGTAAGTCTACCTACCCCTCGCTGCTTAACTTCCAACCTTGCTCGAACCTCTGATCTCATGCACAGGACCGCATTGCCGAAAGTCAAACTAGGGACCATCACCCCTTTCCAAATCCCTCTCACCACTTCGTACCTATTGTAATTCCACAGTGTCCTATTTTTCATCACAGCTGCATTTCTGCTACCTTTAGCTGTCACATATTTTTCATGTTCCGTTAGGTACTCAGCCCCATTGTTTATCCACACTCCAAGATATTTGTACTTATCCACCACCTCCAGCGTAACCTCCTGTATCCTATGCTCGCTGCCCTGATTATCATTGAAAGTCATGACTGCCGATTTTTCTTTACTAAACTTCAAACCTAAGCTATCTCCCTCTTTACCACAGATGTCCATTAATCTCTGCAAGTCTTCCTTGCTGTCAGCCATAAGTACAATGTCATCCGCGTACATCAGTCCTGGTAATGAATGTTTAATCCATTCTCCTTGCTTGAAAAAGGAAAGGTTGAAGCCAAGTCCGCTCCTCTAATTTTTTCTCTAATCCTTGTAAATACAGCATGAACAACAGAGGTGACAGAGGGCACCCCTGCCTAAGCCCCTGCTGTATCTCTATAGGCCCAGATACCTTGTTTTCCCATTTTATAAGCACCTTGTTACTTTTATAGATATTTTTTCAAAGATTACTTACTCCATCTTCCACATCTAGAGTGCCCAGTATGTCCCACAAATCCTTTTGGATTACACTGTCATAGGCTCCCTTGATATCCAGAAATGCGAGCCATAGGGGCCTCCGTTCCTTTTCTGTTATTTCAATACACTGCGTCAATGAGAACAGATTATCTTCTAACCTTCTTTGTTTTCGGAACCCATTTTGTAGTTCCCCCAGCACCTCCTCGCTCTCCACCCATGCCTGCAGTCTGTCCTTTATAATCTGCATCACCACACTGTAAACCACTGACGTCACTGTTATGGGACGGTAGTTGTTTATGTCGGCTTTGTCCCCCTTTCCCTTATATATCATGCTCATCCTGCTCAGTCTCCACCCGTCGGGGGCTTTACCGTCCATTATCATTTTGCTCACTGCCTCTCTTAATGCTTTCTTAGATTTTGGGCCCAATGTCTTTATCAACATAATTGGGATGCCATCAGGACCTGTCGACGTGCTACTAGGAACCCTCTTCTCTGCCCTTTCCCACTCGCTTTGTGCCAGTGGAGCCACTGCACTGACTAGTCCATCCTCACCTGATTGAGCACATGCTATGTTTCGTTCTTTAAATTTTTCTGTCATCATTGTTCTTATACGTTCCATTGCCTCATCTCCTTCTAGCCGAACACCTTGAGCTGTAACTATAAACCTCTGCTCTAGGCTAGTCTTATTACTCAAGGAGTTGAGATGTTTCCAAAATTTCTTCGCTGCTTTTCTATGCTTTTCGTTTACTTCTGACAACCATTGGGTCCCCTTTCTTCTAATCTTCTCATTGATCAAAGGGGATGCTTCCCTTCTACAGTTTAAGAAGTTATTCCATTTTCTGCCTACATCAGCTTCTTGTTCACCCCTCCGCTTCGAATATCTGTGTTCCCTGGATGCTTCCCGACGCTTAATTCTCTATGGCCTTCTTAACCTCCTCATCCCACCAGGCTTTGGGTTTACGTCTTCCGTTCCCTTTTGGCCTGACTCGTACCTTAGCAAGCTCTAGCTCAAATAGCCCTGTTAAATTTGTATATGTCCATTCTATTTTTGTATCCTCTGAAATTACTTCCTCAATTTGTTGGGTTGCTATTTCAAGCTGCTTTTCCAAGTAAAATATCCCACCTGGTTGTTCATCTTGCCTCCTACCTACTTTTATTTCTCTTCTGAAACTCACCTTAATACGTTTAATTGTGATCACTACCTAGACTTCTGGAGCCATATTCATCTATGTTCATTACCTTTAGCCTATCGTGCATCCTATGTGACATTAGTGCATAATCTATCGTCGACTGCAGGCTTCCTACCTCCCATGTTATGTGCCCTTCACACTTCTCAGTACTGTTGCATACAACTAAGTCATGCATTTCACACATATCCAGCATCATGTTGCCTGTTGAGTCTGTGTACCCGTCCATGTCTTCTATGTGTGCGTTCATATCTCCTAGTATAATAATCTCGCACCCTCCTCCTAGCTCATTAATGTCATTTGATATGCATTCTAGCATTTTTTGTTTTCCTCTTTGGCATTTGCTCCTGTCCACAGGTATACAAAGCCAAGGAGTGTCTGCTCTCCTGCAACTTTCCCTTTTAGCCATAAATGCTCCTTGCAATCCTGTTTGACCCTTTGCCAATTCATACTTTTATGAATGAATGATCCAATTCCACCCCCTTTTCTGCTGCCCTCTGTTCTATTGCAATATTCCCATGCATAGTCAGGATTACAGGGAGGTTGCTCCATGTCCCTAAGATGTGTCTCCACAAAACCGTATACCATCAGCTTTTCTTGCCTTAGTTGCTCGTCTATCTCCTCCCACTTCAGCCTATTCCTGCCACCTTGCATGTTAATGTACCGTATGTCAGAATAACCTTGCCCCTGGTGCTTACGCCTATTTCTTCTCCTACCGATTCTACGTTACTTGAATCTTGGGGCCTCTCTGGGTCCGTCTTCGTCTACACTGGTGGCCTTAGGGCTCTGGGTCCCCCTAAAAAAGCCGTAGCTTGGCGCCCTATCCTACTACCTACCCTCCCGCCCGTGGCACCACTGTAGTGAATGCCATCCTGTGCAAAAGGGTGGGAGCCAGACTTGTACACCTTCCTGGTTTACTTCCATTACGCCGTACCCAAGTGGTCGGCTCAGACCCCTAATGACCCGGTTAGCCTCAACCACACTCCGTTCCATCCCGCTAGCCTGGCCCTGGACCTCTGGGAGTGTGCATATGGTCACATGCACATTCGCAGAGGCTTCTCTGAGTTTACGCAACCCAACCTCTGTCTGTTTAGGTTCTGGCTCATTCCCTTCAGCACATCGTTGAGACCAGCATGGATAACGACCAGATTTTCGTGCTCCATGTTGTCCCATACCACCTTCCGAGCTTTTGCCATTGCGTCAACCATGCACTTCCCTGACTGGGCCTCCACCCTCACCCGCCCGTCTGCCTTCACTTTTGTAAGGACGCCCTCCTCAATCCTCGCTACGTTGGAGTCCCCCACCACTAGGACATTTCGCTCTACACGTTTGCCTCCCGCCTGCGATTGCCGTCCTCCAGTTCGCGCTAGCTGGTTCTCCACCCGCCAGGCGCCACTGACACGCGACGACGGGCTCCCTGCCGTTCGTCCCTTCCCACCCGAAGCCTGCCGCGCTACCTCGCTGTAGCGTTGTGGAACCGCCGTGTTGCCGCCGGCTCTCGCCTGCTGTTCTACGGCCCCTAGGCGTCCCTCCCTGCTCTCATAGCATGCTCTGCCCGAGTCTCCACGCTGTCCCCGCCGCCCGCCTGACGCAGCTCTGACCCGGGATTACGCGCCGCCTTTGCCATTAGCGCCTCCAGCCGCTCTTCCAGCACGGCCCGCTTTTCCCGTTAATCTTGTAGCTCGCCAGCTATTCGCTTTACCAGGATGGCCTCGGCCCCCTCCCTGTCAAGCAACTCGCCGATCCGAGTTTCGAGCTCCATCCGCCGCTCTCGCACCATCTTCAGCTACCCTTTGAGTTCCTCCACACTAGCTGCCCATTCCCCTTCCATCCGCCGCACAGCCCCCTTAAATCCTTCACACGACCTGTACGCGATGTTAGCCTCCTCAGCATCGGCTAAACTTGCGAAGTGCGTCTCGTCCAAATAACACGAACGTTTGCACTGCTCGGACTGCACCAGCTCGCCATCACCCCTGTCCTTCCTAGCCTGCCGCACCATCGTCCGCCCGACCACCTAACGAGAAAGCCCACCAAAATACCTGAACAAAGCCCCACGGTAAGCCGTACGGCAATCTCGCTATCCGGCTACCTCCACTAGCTTCCCTAACACGGTTTAAAACTGCCGCTTTACACTGCTTTCACCATGCAACACGAGCGCCACAACCCGCTTCCAAAAAATACAACTATTCGTTACCTACTAACGTCCTACCAAAATAACCAATAAACTAAAAAAGCATGAAAAACAATATATATATATATATATATATATATATATATATATATTAAAATGGGGGTGTTGGTCTTCAAGCAGGCTTGGACGTGGCGTTCCGAAAGCAGGCTATCCAAAAGGCAGGTCGGGTTACTGGCGAGCGCGAGCTAGAGCGTCGCAAACAACACCATTCGTCGTCTTCTTTTCCCAGACATCGAAGCGCGGTCATTCGCCTTCAGTACAATTACCCCCCGCGGAATAAGGAGCCATCCTGGCGACCTAGGGGCAAGAAAACAAAGGGGGATCGTAGCACTGCTTGAGTCGGGACACGTGGACAATTTCTTGGCCGCGACGACGATGGTCAGAAGACGGTTCTAACGGCTCGATGAGATAGTTCACCGGAGATGTTTGTTGAAGTACACGATATGGACCCTGGTACTTGGAGACCAGCTTCGTTGAAAGGCCAGGTGTAGTGGACGGGACACGCAGCCAGACTAGCGAGCCAGGAGCATAGCACGTAGTCGTAGCGGAGGCATCGTGGTGTTGCTTCTGGCGCCACTGGTCTTGTGATGTGAATGAACGTGCAAGTTGGCGGCATTCTTCAACGTATGTAGCTGCTTGAGATAGAGTCGTGGACTCGGAGGCGTCGGGTCGGTATAAAAGAATAGTGTCCATGGTGCAAGAAGGTTCGCGTCCGTGAAGGAGAAAGAAAGGGGAGAATCCAGTCGTGCTTTGAATAGCGGTGTTATAAGCGTACGTAACAAAAGGTAGCACTCGGTCCCAATTGGAGTGATCTGACGAGACGTACATAGCAAGCATGTCGCCCAGGGTTCGGTTAAAACGTTCTGTTATCCCGTTCGTCAGTGGGTGATAGGCACTGGTGGTGCGGTGAACGACACGGCATTCACGAAGCAATGCTGCGATGACGTCGGAGAGGAACACACGACCACGGTCACTCAGCAACTCTCGAGGAGCTCCATGACGAAGGACGAGATTGTGAAGAACGAAAGTGGCAACGTCTTTTGCTGTGGACGATGGAAGAGGTGAAGTTTCGGCATACTGTGTGAGGTGATCGACGGCAACGATTATCCAACGGTTACCGTCTGGTGTACTGGGAAGGGGACCGTAGATGTCGATTCCGACGCGGTGAAATGGTCGGGCGGGGCATGGTAGAGGTAATAAGGGGCCGGCGGCGTGTTGAGGAGAAACTTACGAGATGCAACTAAAGAATGTAAATTAACGGCATACAAATCACTAATAAGGCCTCTACTTGAGTACACGTCGGTAGTGTGGTCACCACATCATTCCAAAGACATAGACATGCTTTAGTCTATTCAGAAAAAAGCCATAAGATTTATATTTAATCGTTATGACCACCACTTCTCACCGACATCACATGCTAGTAAGCTGCTACTAAAGCCTCTGGCCCATAGACGTACTTGCGACCGTGTTGTTCTGCTACATAAAATTGCTCATGGGAAAACTTACGTCAATGCACCTATTGTTTTCACAAACCCTTCTTCTCGGCCCACCAGAAGAAGTCATCGTCTTAACATTGTACCTTTGAATCCATCGATTGATTGTTTTAGGTTTTACGTTTTTCCACATACAATTGCGATTTGGAATGGCCTTGACGGGTCCTTGCGCGAGTTATCGAGTGATGAATTTGCCGACCTATTTCCTAATTATGTTCATTAATTAACTAGCTCTTCCTGATATTTTTCTATATTGTTTGTTTTATTTTTTGCCACCAAAATGTTTTCCTCAATTGATTGACATACATGTGCACTCACTCCTGCAATATCTTGCTATAGGCACCGGGCGGCCGTTGTAAGGCGCCACCGGCGCGCCGGCGATATGCTGGCGAACAGCGCCGCGAACGGCACCTAACAAAGCACTGGCATGTGAAGCAGACGACGGGACGAAGGCGCTCGGTGCTTGCAGTGATTTGGCACTGCGGGTTATAAGGGCTGACGCACCGGAAAACGCATTTACGCGTGTCTTCTTTTGAGAAAGGTCGTCACTTGTGCGAGGCAGATCACATTCGTGGCATCAGGTAGTATCTAAAGCAGAAAACGAGCGCAAATTGCGATGCAAATGCATACGCAAACGGAGCTCACCGCGGCAAGCTAAGACGTGGAACTCCAGCAGTTATGTTCCAGATGTTATTTTGCTGTGCGCGTTAACATTCACGCGTATTTAATCATGTAAATAGGCGAAGAACACAACAATTATGGACAGAAAAAAAGGAGACATACGTCTTCCTTATTCTGTTTCTTGAGCTGCTTCGCCGATCGCACATGTGTCAGTCGTTCTCTGTCCGTTGTAGCTCTTTTATCTTTGCAAGGCTTCCCCATTCTTAATTGCTTATAAACTAGCCCAATCTTCAGTCACGGCCCATTTTATGTAGCTTAGCGCGACGGGAGCCGTCGGTGGCGGCGAGTGTGAACCCGCCACTGAGTTGGCATTCGCCGTCGATGCACAGCACAGTCATTTGCCGGACTCAACCAGAGTTGGGAATAGCTAGGAAGGAAAATGTACATTAAAAGGAAGACTGATACACTGATAAGACGGCAAAATGACTACAAATCTGAGTGTTCGCCTTCGGTGCCCAAGCTGCGGAGCCATTACACTGTGGAGGCGAAGACACGCAAGTGGGACACGAAGCTCTTGCGTATGAACGGCTCTCTTATTAACGTTAGAACTAGACCATAGCAAATCAGCGTCGGAAATGTACAGTGCCCAGCGATTGAAGCGCTGGCAGCGCGCGGTTGCCGCCGTTTTTTTTTTTTCTTTTCAAACCACAGGTGAGCGCCGTGGGACCAAATGCAGTCATAATGCGTTACGAAGGTTCTCGCTTTCCCTCTACACCACAATGCACCAGTTCGGTGTCCCCAGCGCTTACAGTCAGTGCAAAAAGCGCTGGCGACCATGCGATTCGAGTATCGCGTTTCAATTGCTGAGCACTGAACGCGCTGTTGCCTACAGACCGCACATATACAGACTTTCCGCCTGAAAAACCCGATGCCGCGATGAACAACGATTGAATTGAATGGCGTAACCTGCTTCAGTCATGTTTCAGTAACTGTTGGTGCACCCAAAAACGCAACATGTTTGATCAGACTTTGTTTCACGGGAGCGCCTGCTGCGCGCGGCCCGGCCGCCACATGCCATTACTTTCACGGCGCAGCCGCATGAAGGCGCCACCGGTCCAAATTCATCCCGCGCCCGGTGCCTATGCAAGATGGCAGTATATGTAAATAAATAAATAAATAAATAAATAAATAAATAAATAAATAAATAAATAAATAAATAAAAGTCTTGCGTCGCTGACACGTGGAACATGACCGAACATACGGTCGAACATAACGGTACCTGCCACGCCAGTAGTAGCGAAGCCTAATACGGGAAACCTGCATGGCCACATTGTGGGTCGTCGTGGAAAGTGGAGCAGATTTCGGAGCGCAGGTGGCGGGGAATGACGAGGAGCTACTTACGGCCGCTGGGGGTGTAATTCAGGCGGTACAGCACGTCTTCCCGTGTGGTGAAGTGCTCAGCCTGCCGACGCAACGTCCGAGAAGCGGGAGCAGAAGTCCGGCCAGACTGAAAGTCTAGACTGGAAGCCACCCACGGGTCCTTACGCTGCTCAGATGGCACGTCAGAGATGGCAAGAGCGGTGGTATCGCAGGTAGTATTTGTGAAGCAGACAGGGTCGGGAGGCAGGAGTGAACGGGAGAGGGCGTCTGCATCCGAATGTTTCCGACCAGAGCGATGCACGACGCGGATGTCGTATTCCTGGAGGCGCAATGTCCATCGAGCGAGCCGACCACTTGGATCTTTCAGTGACGACAACCAGCACAGGGCGTGGTGGTCGGTCACTACGTCAAATGGGCGCCCGTACACGTAAGGACTAAATTTCTCTATGGCCCAAATTATGGCAAGACATTCTTTTTCAGTCACCGAATAGTTGCCTTCGGCTTTGCTGAGAGTTCGGCTTGCATAGGCAACGACGTACTCTTCAAACCCATCTTTCCGTTGAGCAAGAATAGCGCCTAACCCGACACCGCTGGTGTCCGTGTGCATCTCAGTGGGTGCAGAGGGGTCGAAGAATCGCAGTATAGGAGGCGACTAAGAGACCAGCGCAAACGTTGAAAGCCGTCC